>NC_067129.1:6140274-6250274 GCF_021347895.1 Acanthochromis polyacanthus
TGGATGGGCAGACAGACAGAAATGTGCAAAAATGTTAGTATTTACAATAAGGTACAAATTGGTGGTATTTGCAATAAATAGAGTGCAAAAAAAGTACAAAAAGGCACACCATGAAACTAGTATTAATAATAGTGAGCATATAGGACTGGTGTGGTGCATGGGTCCAGGATTATTGGTTTATTGCACTGTGAATTGAGTAATGGTGACTGATTTCTGCCATAACAAACTGCCAGCACACAAAAATTACACTCAGACCTGTGTATAATATATATCTACAGTGCAGAGGAGTGACTGTGTAGCATGGTTTTAACTATAAACACATCAGAGTCATTTAAATCTTACTCTGACCTTCCTATTTTTGAGCATCCTCTTACCCTTTCCACCTAACTGTACCGTTTCTATGTCACTGAGGCTCACCTGGCAACTTTCCCTCACTTTGCTCTCATACGAAACTTACTGTGTCACTATGTTTGGCACAGATAGATTGCCCTGATTTTCATCATTCATGAAATTAGCTGAGACAAGCAGACACAGTGAAAGGGAGGAAATAGTAGAAAAAGAAAGACATGATCTTTAGTATGTTTATTAACTGTGATAAAATGGGAACATTCTTGACTGTTCGGCGGCTTTAGAAGCAAACTCAAGCTCTTAGGATGACAAAGGAAAAAGAAATGAGTGTGACAATGTGTATTTTATGCTGGCACAAAGGCTTCTCTTATAGATTCCAATGTCTGAGGGAGATGGCAGACCAAAAATAAATGAAATTGTCCACGATAACATCAGAGGAGATAGCAATACAATACTAAAGCTATTTAAGTGGGACTCTGGCATATCTCCCTGAACAAATCTGACTCCGGGCCTTTTTATCAAGCTTATGAAATAATGTCTCAGTTGATTTGTTTTAATGGGCAAAGAAGGATTTTGGAAGAAGATAAAACACTGGCTTTGATATTGCTCTGGGCAAAACATAATCAGGGATAACAAAAGTTTTATTTTTTCCTTTTAGTGGCTATGAAACGTCATATACCTGTAGTGACACTTAAAGACTAACAGCCACAGTTGTTGCAATGACATATGTAATAAAAGTCATGCAAAAACCACTAACAGGGATGAAAACAATCTTTTTATTTGATTTTCTTCACATCTGTGACAGTTTTTTATACCATTAAATTGAACACTGAAAATGGTGAATCAGTGTAACCTTTTCCTACCTCTCCCATCTATTTAAAAAAAGTGACACTGAGGTCCTTAATGACAAAAACATAATAACAATAATAATAATCATGGATTTTATTTATAAAGCACATTACATTTGTGGACAAAACATGATATATAAATATTATTTTTTACTTTCAATGACTTCTCTCTTCAGGTCTACATCAGAACTGATCATAATTTACAAAAATTCATTCATTTTTCAGGATTTGAACCCTTTAAATGCCAGTTTGTTTGCATGAAGTCGCTATAAAATAGTATTGTACAGCAAGATTTTCAGAGTATATATTAACAATTAATGTTAACATTACTAACCTGCCTTTTTTTGTTACTTTACGTTGTTATATGTAAGCTGCCAAACACCTGAATTTCCCTCAGGATTAATAAATGATCTATCTATCTATCTATCTATCTATCTATCTATCTATCTATCTATCTATCTATCTATCTATCTATCTATCTATCTATCTATCTATCTTAATGAAAAAAAGAATGTAAAAATTAATAATTCCTTTTTGATAATCACAAGTTGGGAGGTGTTTAAAACCAACTTTAAATCTGATGCATTATTATGAGAGATGTCCGATATTGGCTGTTTTGCCGATAACCGATATGTCGATATTGTCCAACTCTCAATTTCCGATTCTGATATCTGATACCTATACCGAAACATGTGGGCTTGGAAATAATTCCAAATCACAGATGTATTGTTAGTCAGGCACAGCAAGCTTCTTACTGCAGTCGCACTTGTTTAAAGGCTTCACAACGCAGTTTGATGATGCGATCATTCATAAATGCCGGCGAAATCCAAGCATTTTTTATCGTTTTTAATGATAGGCAAAAAGATGATAACATACTGACTGATATTACATTTTTATGCCAATATCAAGTTGATAATATTGGTGGGCCAATATTTTTGAACATCCTTAATTACTATTTTTTATGACATGTAACTTTTTTTTAAAATTGTTACACTCAGAACATTAAGGACAAAAATGTCCTCATGGGCACAACCCATTGCGCTTCACCGGCCCGCCCGCGGAACGCTTTGAGATCTGCATAAGCATTTCCTTAAATGTCGGAAGCTTCAAACACGATTATATAAACACTATACACCCAAAGAAAGCTTAGATTCTCATGAATCCGCCGGTATAAACCACTTTCAGATGTGATTACCACAGCGGGTAATATAAACACATTTGTCCAACAAACAACAAATAACATAAACAGCACAACTCACCTTTGAAGGCTCATAACTAGTCACAGATGAAAATATTCTACAAAAAAACGGCCATAATCCAACCTTGGACATCCAGACAAAACAAGCCAGTAAAATATTTTGTCCAAAACATGTCTTGAAATCAGTAAACAATCCACAAATAGCTAGTTTTCGTGAACATGCACCTCGTGCTGCGCGTCCCATATTTGGGATAGGCTACAACACCCCCCGCAACCCTACTGAGGATAAAGCGGTGTATAGAGAATGGATGGATGGATATTAGCGAACTTCAGTAGAAATTTCAGGCGGAATTGACTGCAGTGTATAGGGCTACAACTAAATTCAAGTTGAGGTAACTGAACTAAACTGACTTGATAACTTAAAAGTTGAGGATTTCATGTCCGCTACCTGAAGACTATGACAGTTTCAGATGGTTAGGACTTTTAATTAAAAATACCTTTTTGTAGATTGTAGAGGAAACAATAATTCCCATATCTCAGTGTAATATCAATCCATTTTTTTAAGTGTACCAAACAGCCCTTCAGATTAATCCTGAAAGCACAGACGGAGCCAAGTGTACAAAACTTACACATAATGTGTCCACTAAAACTTAACCACATAGTTTGGCCTAATGAGATGTGTCTTGTTTACACTGAATAGTTTGGGAGACCTGAAACTCTTTTGACAGTTTACAGGATTAAAGGCATGTCGGCTTAATACATTTAAAAAGACAATTTGTGGTGCACGGGTAAGCACAGACACATAAAGACACTCATGCTTGTACGTACAATACAAAACATCCTCTTTCTGGCACACACACACACACACACACAAACGGACGCTTCAAATCAACCCCCATGACAGCTACTTGCCTGCCTCTCGCCCTCCCCCACGAGCCGAGGAGGCTACTCCACTCTTAAATATGTCTCAGATGAATTTTTGATTCCGCCAAGTTCAAAGCCACTTTTATGTTATTCCTGGTGTCGTAATTAAAAATGTCTTCAAACTTCTGCAGTACACACAGTGAGCTGCAGCCGACTGCATGCCTGGATGGGGACGGAACATCTAAAGATAAGATAAATAAATAAGCCACGCAAGCCCAAGTGTAGAAACCATTCACACCCCAGAGGATGTCTGCTGGTTTCTAAAAATGGGCTCTGATGAGCACAGATCGCAACACAGAGATAGAGAGTGGAAGTGGCTCTGTCCATATGATGTGGCTCGCTGGTGCAGAAAATATAACTATTGCTTGGCAGAGATGCTGTAATGAATGATAGTTTCATTGTGAGTGCGATATTAATTTTAATGTGCCTTTCACTCCACACGCAGAAATAAACAGATTCGTGTTTGGCTGTTTAGGCATGCATGTTTGAGGATGTACTGGCGACTGTAAGTTTGTGTTTGCCTTTTTCTCGCAATGCTTTTCAAAGAAACTTCACTCAAAGTCTCTATTTTGCTGTCTGCTGAAGAGCAATTTACGGTCACGAGTACACTAAGTAAGTTAAAGTAGCTGATCCGAAGCTGAAAGAAAAACACTTCTGGCCAGCGTTTAACGGCTGAGCGACCGTAATCTTGTCATGATTTATTGAAAAGGTGCACAGCTGCTGTTCTTGTGAAGTCAATGTTTTACTGTAATCAGCATCCAGCGAAGGCAGGGCGACTCCACAGCAGCACATATATTCTACAATGTAAACTCCATTACTGTAACAGTGGCCCACAACATGAGGCGGGTTTAACCTTTATAAATAATGCAGGGAATGGTATTTCCAAGCGCCAATGTAAAGTCTAGTGTGACCTACTATGCTGGCTGAAGTGTTGGATTACGCATACATCATAAAGATGGAACTAATGCAGGGTGACGCGGCTTGGCTTGCAAGGTGACAAACCCAACCCCTGTCTGCTGCTGCTGAACATGAGGTCAGAAGTGAATTGTATTTTTCTTTGCTGACATGTTATATTTTCTTATTTTCCTCTTCTTTTTCTGTATTTACTTTGTTAATATTTACCATATTTAGTATTATTTTAAGTGCAACATTAGGCTTTAAATCCTGATGTATCATTTACTACTCCAAAAAAATTCATATTGTCAGTTAAACCTTACATTGTGCTGTTTTTATAACGATTAGGGTCAATAAGTAATTGCGGGACTTTTTGTAACATAGTTGACAGCTATCATAGTTGACATTTTTGCTTGTTTTCAGGCGTAAATTCAACATGGCTGCCTATAACCAAACACCGCATAGCATTTTTACAGAAAGATTCTTCTAAATATTATATACACAACTGAGTAAAAATTGAAAGTTCTTTTTAAAGATATTGCAGTAAACCTGTTGACATGCGATAAATCCACACCTGACTCACACACAAATTAATATTAAATAACACAGAAAGCCTTGGAGTCTTGCCAGTCTTTTCTTCAGGAGGAAGTGACATCATATAGAGCAGGTCATGTGATCTGGAATCAACACACTTCCTGGAGAGGTGTTTTTGTAATGAGTAACTTAGTTGAAAGTGATTTAATTTATTATTTTCCATAAAAAATGTAATATATTGCCAAAAAAGAAATATCTGTCATGATTATCTCAACTTAATAAAAAGAACACAATCAAAAACTTTTCAATAAGCTCAGTTTATTATTGTTTAGCTAATTAGAAGGTGGTTGTTATGAAATTCAGACAGTTATTTAGTTGACATTTCAGTAATATCCAGTCATTTTTTAGTAATAAATGATTGTTTCCATAATAAATAATTATGGAATTTGTAAGGACATGATCATAATGAACATAAAAAACATTATTTTTTTTATTTTTAGTAAAAACATATGCAAGATATATCCCACGGACTTCAAAAGTCCCTCAATTATAAACTGACCCTTTTTATGTCCAGCTGAAGCACTGAGACTCTTCATCGAGGCAGATTTCGTACAGTTATGAAATATTTTTAGTGTAAAGTGCCATTTATTTTACATATACCGTACTGAAGTTACCAAGTGACACACAGTTTTTCGTTTTCAAGAAAGAATATTCTTGCAAAATTCTCCATCCAATATATGAGTAAGAAATATCTGAATCCACTAAACGATTACTTGCTTCATCATGTCTATTATGATTCATTACAGAAAATGCTCAATAAGTAAATCGAGAATAAAATGATACACCTACATGGGATAAATTACTTTTTATTCAACAAGTGGCCGAACTGTGCAAGTTGAATAAAGAAACAACTTTAACACGATTAATACTGTATTGAGATTTTTGTGCATGAAAACTTTAGAAATAACAACAGACTTTACTTTCTTATGGAAATGAAAACAGCATGGCGGTTCCTTCCCCTCTCTGTGCTGATAAAGCAACCACTGTGCCAAAACAGCTTGCTATTGCATGATTAAAAGTTGGTAATTAAACCAGGATCAGCAATTTAACTTTTTGCCTGACATAATTAGAAAAGGTCAAAGTAAAGGGATAAAAGATTGATCTATAGAAGAAAGTTTCTGGATTCAGAGCTCATTAAATCTCAGGCATCACTCAGTGGCTCAATACTGAGGATATCACGGGGAAGGTGGAGGAATCAAACTCGAGTCAACAAACAGAAAAGCGCAGAATATGAAATTTTGATCTTGTGGAGGAGAAAGGAAGGGACTGAGGGTGAAAAAGGGACAGAAGCATAAGCGGCGACCAGGATAGCGAGAGAAAAAAAATACTTAAGAATTTATAAGAGCTGCAGAAAAATCAACCATTCAACCCGATGAGTGGACTCATTGAAGGCAACGCTACATCTAAAACAGTTCAGACCAGCGGAGCTCTCTTTTATGCTGCTGCTCTGTGAGGCCTTCAGCTCCCTGGGCTCAGATGAAACAAAAGAGGGTGTGTGTGTGTGTGTGTGTGTGTGTGTGTTTTTTCCTGCAAAATGTTTATCTGCTACCGATGTGCACACATATATACCCACAGCCACGCATGCATACAGTCATGGCTACTGCTCCCCAGCCAGTGTCTTTTAAACTGGAAAATAAAGCCTGTCACCAAATTAAAAGAGAAGGATGTGTGCTCAGGGTGCTGATGATTAGCTGGTGTTGTGAGGCGCCTCATTTGTAAACAGCCGATGTCCCTCTCCGTCTCCCCCTCACTCTCTAAACTATGTTCAGACAAGTCGTTTAAATGGAGACTCCACAGCATGAGGTAACATTTGCACTAACAAACTCTGCACCGTCTTACCAAAGGCACATTCAGGTTCCCCCTAATTTGGTTTGATCGAGGCGTTTTTACTAGTTGGTCCCTTTTGGCAAGACAAACTACAGATAATCCGCAAACAGTTGTGCCGACGCGTCAGCATGAAGGTCATCCTCTTAACAATAACAGCAGAGGCGCACTGCTGCTTCAGTGTTGTACCAATTTCTCACAGGTCTGAGATAATATGTGCAGCGTTGGTATTTCTAAATGTGAAAACCTGGAAATGAGGCACAAGGGTTTGCTTGTTGTTTTTCCTTTTACTGGTGGAGTAGTGCTTTTCTCTGGTTAATGAACAGAACAAAGAGTACGCGTAAATAATTCTTTAAAAGAAAGTTTATGGATGAATGTTTGTTACAAAAAAGTCATGGTTATAGCTACTTCCATATGCACACTCACCACTATGTTGGTTAGTAGTAGAATATTAGATTAAATAACAAAAAATAAGACTAAATTAGATGCAATCAGTTTACTAGCATAATGTCTAATGTTCCACTCAAGACACTATAGTGTGTTAGATTTTTGAGTTGATTTGTGTGTAAATTTAGCAATTATAACCATAGTTTCCCACAGAGCACAAAATATCACCCTTTATTCTGTCACATTATGTGAGGTATAGCGATATTACATTTAAGTCTTGGTTAAGGGCTTTTGAAAACAGTTTTACAGTTAAACAGATTCATGATGGAGTATGTTTCTAGCTGAATTTTTCAGGCTCTGTATGTTACAAAATCTGGGAACAGCTCTCTTTAATTCTCACTATTTCTGCTCATTTTTCAGTTATGTGAAACGTTAAGCGACAATTCACTATAAGCAGATTTCTAACAGTGAGTATCTGGAACGTGTGCCGTTTAGTGACTGTGTTTACTGAACTATAACTAATGGTATGGCCAAAATATTATTGGCAGACTTTTGAAGTCCATGGGACAAATCTTGCATACATTTTTATTAAAAGTAAAAAAAAAAAAAAAAAGCTAATTTTTATGTTCAATTTTATAATTACTTATTATGTAAACAATCACTTATTTATATATAAACAAAAGACTGGATATCACTAAAATGTCAACTTAATAACCGTCCAACTTTAATAACAACCACCTTTTAATTAGCTAAACAGTAATAAAATGAGCTTATTCAAAACGTGTTTTGATTGTGTTCTTTTTATTAAGTTAACATAATCATGACAGATATTTGGCAACATATCAAATTTTATATGGAAAATAGCCAATTGTATCTGTGTCTGAGAAATCCCTTTCAACTAAGTTACCCATTACAGAAACACCTCTCATGGAAGTGTGTTAATTCTAAATCACATGACCTGCTCCACATGATGTCATTTCCTCCTGAAGAAAAGACTGGCAAGACTCCAAGGTATGTTCTTTCTCCTCTTTCTTAGTTTGTGTGTGAGTCAAGTGTGGATTTATCGCATAACAACAGTGTTACAAAAATATCTTTATAAATAACTTTCAATTTCAATTTTACTCAATTGTATATATAATATTTTAGAAGAATCTTTCTCTAAAAATGTCACGTGGTGTTTGTTTATAGGCATCCATGTTGATTTTAGGTCTGAAAACAGCAAAAATGTCAACTATGATACCTGTCAACTATGTTACAAAAAGTCCCACATTTATATACTGACCCAGTAAATGCCTCTATATGGAGTTATGCAAGCACCACCTCTTTAATACGTAAACAAATCCTTGCAGGAAACTCCAGAACTCAGTAAAAGTTCTTTATTGCTCTTTTCTTGAAGTGACTGTGATCAGAATCACTCATCACCCCGAGTCAAGCATCAAAGATAAAGTCAGAGGTGTAGAGTTCCAGAGAGTCAGGAAGATAACTGGCTGTACTGTCTCCAGTGCTGTGTTATTGGCACTGTTCACAGAGGTCACTGTTTCTGTTTGTATCTTTTGGACGCAGATGGCTTAATAGCAGAGTGCAGTATTTGTGCAAAACTGTAGATGTGAGCAGGTCAACTCTCTCAGACTGAAGAAGTAATATAATATATCATCTGTGCTCTCCTGTATCTTCTGTATTCTTTCAAAACCTGTGAAACTCTCTACTAAGTGGCCACGTTTTCATGAATAATCTAGGAATTTCTGACACTGTCGACCTTACACCCATCCTTACTCAACCAGAAAGTATTAAAGGGAATTCATGGAGAAATCATTAAAAAAATGAGCCTCTGTATAGGAAAGATAGTGGCAGCAGGTCATCATGTACAGTGGTCTCTAATTTCAGGTTCACTTAGAGGTTACAGACAAGCGTGAGAACCTTTGCCACTGAACAGAGACTTACTTTCAACACCCACTTTTGCATAAAGCATGCAAAGTCCATGTGTAAGAAGAAGCCACTAAGAAGTGGCAGTGACGGATGGCCTGGGTGGGGGAAAGGGCAGCGTTGTTGTACCTTTGATGGATAGTTTAGAATTGCTAAGGAGCTATGATGCTAACTGTGCTGTTAGAACTAAAGGACAGAGGGAGGCCTGTGTAGCTAACCTGAGGTCATCTTATCAAACCCACTGAAAAACAAGTTTAATTGGTTTGCTCCCCACTGGTTCCCTTCAGGTATTTGGCAAAACAGTTTTGACACTAGAATATCTCTTCTCGTTTTCTCCAGCCTTCCACAGCCACAACTTCTTTTTAGCATTCACCTTGTTGGAGTTTACCTTTTTACATGCAATATACAGTTTTCAACCTAAAAGGATCAGTGCATTCCAAATCACATTCTCTAGCTTTTTACTTTCACTATATATTGTGGCTGCCTTTACATAGTTTGCATTGTCGCATGCAGCATGTATACTACTGGAATATACTACTTCAATATAACATTGCATCTTGAACTTTCACCCTCTTGCTCATACATCCATAGCCATCTGTAGCACAATTTCAAGTAAAAAGAAACAAAAAAAAAAGTGATTTGGAATGCAGGGTAACACTTGAATGCACCGTCATCTGTCATTGTGACTTCTGTCATCTGTCAAATGAACTGTCATCTGTCTGCGCTCTCTCGGCGGCTCAAGCTTGTTTATACTCGCGTGAGACACCGTGGCGCATGCGACGCAGCTTCAGCTGTGCAGAGGATTGTGGGTCAGAACGGCCAGGAAAGCATGCGGGCTTACATACTGCAACATACAACCGACTCCAATAAGAGATTCTACTATTTTTAGCATACGGCATTTGACATATTACTCATTGGGGCATACTACATCTTTATCTGACATGCTAAACGGTATGGTAGTTTGGGCATTGCAATGCACCCTCTGTGTCGATAAAGGATTAGATTTGCAGTCTGTAATGCAGCTGGGGGAGGCTCGTGTGGCCCTCATGCACCAGGCAAAACACATTCCAGTCCATTAGCTGACGACCATATAGAGCCCTCATGCACTACTGTAACCACACTCGCACAGATCTGGTTGTTGCAGACTGCTGCTGGACAAATGGCCTGTGTCTGAGTACAGAACAGTCTGCAAAGTGGCTATGGAGCTCTGTATATAGCCTTTGCTTTGCATACAGAAAGTCAGTCTCATCTTTAAAAGGAAATATAAAATTGCTGTAAAAGGATCTGGGGTATCAGTGATTTGCAGTCACACTGACACTGGAACATCTCTACCTGCACACTGCTTTGAGTATCAAGCCTCTGCTCAACTTCACTGTCTAACTTCTTGTACTCTGTGATCTTGACTTCACAAAAACTCTAAAACAACTTCCTCTGCCTCTTTATGCTCTAATTCTCTTTGTACAACGGCACCAGCTGTAGCCTTATGGCTCAGTTGCACAATTAAGTGTGGTGTCCCTTAGCCATATATCTACGCACTACAGGCATTCACATGTATTTACTATTATCCAGTCGAGCTCTGACAAAAACGTGTTCAAGTTCAGCTATTTTTCTTTGCAGGCAAATGCAATTTTCCTCATGATGGTAGATGAATGACAAGCCGAGGTCACCATCGTTTTCATCTCTGCCTCGTCTGCCAGCAAATAAATCAGGAGGGTTTTTGGCATTGGAGCAGCAGTTTGCAGATGGGTTGCCAGCTCTGTGGTAACGACGTTTTTAGCATCTTTTTTTTTTTTACCATTGATTAAATAGATGAAAAGCAAAGAAGGGAAAGTTAAAAGAAACTGATGGAAGCACAGCAAAAGTCTAAGGACATATACAAACTTTAGGATGGTTCCAAGGTGCCTGAGAGACGCTCCAACATCCAGAGGACGCCTCTTATGGTGTACTTGTTGTAAATGGCTGTCATTTAATATTAGGCTGCACCTGTGCGCATTAGCAGTAGCTCTTGTTTATCTCTTCAGCACTGTAGATGGTGCACAGACACAAAGTACAGCCCTAGAGAAGGTAGAGGTACTTGAGCAGTGACAAGTGTCTCATTTGATGAAGGCTATCTGGTGTAAATCACGGACCAGCTACACTAAAATACAAATTAGACTGAATAAAACCATTTTACTTCAATTCACAGTATTTGATCAGTCAGTGTATTTGGAACAACAACTCTTCCTGGAACCAATTTTGAAAAAAAAGATCTGTATAGCATTTATATGAATAAATACAATGAAACTAAGCCGAGGGTACATTTAGTGAGAAACGAAGGCTTCGGCTTGTACCAGGGGAAATATTGTAAATTGAATGGAAAGGATTATGTTGAAAATATTAAAATTCTGAGAAAATCCTTGCACCAAAGTAAAATAAATCACAAATTGTTGGGACCCAGTGCAAGCCCAGTTACACATGGTTCCTGACAGCTGAGCGAACAAAGCTGAGGCTCTGTCAGTCTACAAAGACACAAGCTGAGCAGCATATATTTGAAAAGCTGGATTCAGAATTTTAGGCAGCCAAAGTAACTCGGTTCAGTGCCGACAAAGGATAAGATATCAGCAAACAACAGCAGAGCATAATTTACGAATAAAGGAAGGAAACACTCACAGCTTTCGATCTCGAGGGTGCAGTTTTGCTCGTCCAGCGGATACCTTCTCAGGTCCATCATGCAAGCGGCAGTGGTAGTGATCCTGGAAAGACGCGACACAATCATATGTTCAAATCACTGCGCTGTGGATGAAATTTGAGAAAAACAAATGGCATTTTTCAACAGAACAAGGACAGTGAAGTCCAGCATGCTGGAAACAAAGATAATTGAGAATGCAAAAGGTAAAGGTACAGTAAATCACCACTAGACTGCAGTTTAGTCATTTGAGGACAGTTGATTTGTGTTTTTCTGGAAAAAAATATGAGGCTACCTTCATTCATCAAAAATTCTGCTCACCAGTTTTCTACCAATGTGATGATGACTAACTAAACAAGTCTTCAAATCTTCAAAAATCTCTACAGGTAAATGCTTAGGGGGGGGTTGCGGCGCTGGTGGTGGGAATTCCACTGGGGATTATAGGGCCGTAGCTAATCCTTATGTCCCAGTTTTAGCATTGTTTGGATAATCCTGTGGGTCCACCTGAGATGTGAGTCACTGCAGGGATCAAACTCTGTGGGACAGCAGTGACAGCAATAGGCCAGAGATAACAGTCAGAGTGTTTGTACTCTTGACAACTGCATGTCAAATTGTCATGGAATATGTGGGATGAAAGAGGAACGTGTTACAAGATGACCAAATCTTGACTTTTCAAGTTGAGATTATTGCTACTACTGACAGCAAAAGGATTTATAAAAGTTTGTCATACATTTTTATTTATTTATTAGCCTTATAATTAGCTGCTACAACAAATCCATTCTACAAACTACATGAAATCACCTAATAATCTCCTCTTATGTTTCATCTCTTAGTGTTGCATTGGTTTGAGTGTATGATTTTTTTAAGCTTTTGTCCATCCCTCCCTCTCCTGATTTGACAGACAGCGCTTTGCTTTGCGAACACTATTGTTCCAGAGTGTAAAAAGTTGCATGAATAAACAAGAATAAAAGAGCTCGTAGGAGTTTCTTTTATGTTTGCCTACACTTTCCAATCAAAGCTCTTTTCATGTTCTTCACTCCTGAAGTCTTACTTGAGAGGGAAACATATATAAGACACTGGAACAACTTTACAGAAACACAGAAAAAACAAACAAACAAAAAAGATCTTAGTTATTGCAAGGTGTTGATCTTTTAGCAAATTAAATTATCTCCCTTCTGCATCTCTAGACACCATTGAAGTTTAATGGCTGTTGTTTTCAGAGAATACATTATGTATCATACACATAAATAGATGTGTCAATGTTCCTCTGAACATTGTCTGAATCAAGGGGGTTGTTTTTACTGTGCAACATGGGACTGAATAGGACTCTGACACGCTGCCACACACACGATATCTCATCATAGCACTGTGCAATATAGAAATGTGTCCAAGTTATCATTCCATTAAGAAGTTTCATCTGAGTAAGTACTTTCAAAGACTAATGTAAATCATATTAGCCCATGGCTGGCTGAAATGGGCCCAAGTTTTCATCTCAAGCACCTGAAGTGCCACAAGTCAACACTACCTGCCTCTACGGAGCATGCTGAGGAAAAAAGATCAATAAAGGCACTAGATCTTCATTTCAACCGGGACGGCCTCGGGGGAGATTGTACGGACGGATACAAGAGTTCTGAGGTAAAAGAGACTGTGGAGCATGAAGCAGGCCGCGATTAAAACATGTCATGATTCCAATACAGTCAGTGATGAGAAGCAACCAGAGTACACAATTTGGCATTAATTTATTTTCATTTTCTTTACTTGTTAATTTCAATCTGTGGGAAAACACTTTGTATTTTCAGCCTGCATGAGCTATAATAAACAAATGCGCCAAAACCCAACTTTAAAAGACTCCTATTGAACCAAAATGTCAACCTCAGCATCAGATGAATTGTTTGAAACTGAGCTGTATTTCTTTTGTATTATTAAGACCTGCTTCAAAAGCCCAGCTCTGATTCTTTTGATGTGAACCAACATCAATAGTACATTTTTTTTATAACTCCACTTGAAATCCTATTACACCTTTCTAAAAAAGATAACGTATTGTAAAAAATTAACTGCAAATGAAATGCTCTGGACGTAAATGCTTTTATAATAACGGCGGTGGCCGAGCAGCCGCAGCCATCTGCTCTATTGCTCTCATCCTATCATATTTTGTTTATATACGTCAGCATTAAAGCCTTTAGCCGTCCGGTCACTATCAAAACAAATAGACAGGGATGGATAATAAGGGATAATAACAGCAGCCAGCCATGAGTCAATAGATAAGGTTATGTTGTCCATCAGACTTTGAAGTGAACATAAGGGCGAGGCTGTGAGTAATAGGCTGCCATTCTTCTCCTGGCTCAGGTCTTGTGTGAGAACTTGACTCCCACTGAGAGAGTTGCCACAGAGCAGCACAGCATGGTGGGTAATCGTCTAGGCACACCTGACAACATAGATAAATTCGTGCCAGAGGAGAGGCTCATCTTGAGTCCAATCCTGTGTGTTACACAGCAGAGATAATCACCCTTGTGTGTCTCTGGGCAGCTCTATCTCTCTCTTCTGCTCTCTACTGTCTTTGCTGTCTCATTCACAAATCTATTATTCGAACAGCCGATAAATGTACTCGCAAACCACACATTTCTAAAGACTCACAAGACTGCATGCCAGACAGCAATACAAAATACTCGATGCGACATTATTTGTCAGCAAAGACTTTGACATGATTATGCTACAATACTTTCACAAAGCTCCTGTGATCAGTCGGTGGCATCCCATCATCTGTGTCTAAGCAACCGAGCTCACCACAGGCAGCATATGGTGGACAGGTGGAACCACACCTACTCAAATCTAACCAGTCCTTGGGGTAATTTTGAGGTCAGACACGAATCAAGCGGAAAAAAATCGAGAGAAACAAAGAAAAATTTGTTCAAACTTGAACCTGCAATTCACTCTGTGTGTCTGTTTTCTCAGCTTCAAGGACAGTTTACAATTTATCTGTGTTGCAAATTGCTAGTTAGTGGCACTGGTTCTTGTTGGCGTCCTCTTCAAAAGCAGACCTTCCACATCGAGCAAAAGAAAATTCCAAAGATCTGTTTGTACTTGAGCCTCATAACTACTTAGCCTTATAGTGCTGAACTACTGCACTTTGAATCTTCGACACATAATTACGGCAGAGCTCCAAGTTGTGTGCAACATCCTACTTGGCATACAGTCGAATGAGCAGTAAAGTAAAAGGTATTTAGTTTAAACTGTACATTTAACTTTAACATCAATTGACTGTTTGCTTTATAATAGATTAAAGGGTGGGAAAAAAAGTCTACAGGTGACTGAATAATAAAACTGATGAGATTATGAATCGAAGAATATGGTCCAAGATGGTAAAAAATAACTGAGGGTTCATATCATGCTCCTTTATTCCGTTTGTCTTTCATTTATTCTATTTCTCTGATTATCCTGAGCTCTGTTACTGTTCTGGGTTTGCAAAGAGGTTGGACAAATGCTGTTCTTTTCCATTCCATTTTTATTTAATCAAGCAGTCTCATTGAGATTAGAATCTCTTCTCAGAAAGACCTGAGAGCAAGAAACATACACGAGAACACAATCAGCAGACAGAAAGAACACGAAGCAATAAACAGGGAATTAATAAGAACAGCTACAATCATAAAACAACATAAGCTAATAAAAATTTAAGATCGCCAAGGGGAATAGAAGTATCGAGTGTTTCAACATGCAGGGTAACCGAATAGATGTATAAGAGTCCCTGAACATTGTTCTCTGTTCTGTTCTTTTCAGGGAACAAGAACTTTGTCTTGTAACTTGTCATTAATGTGATGAAGGTGTGTATTTTAACCCTAATCATGAACTCTTTCCTAAACTTAACCAGGTAGTTTTGGTGCCAAAACATAACTGAACAGCGATTGACAACAAAACTACAATCAAACTGTAAAGCAAAAGAAACTGTATAAATAGGGATCTAACACGGGACACAAACTTCTTTCTCAGGAGTTCTGTGAGTTTTTTTTCACCTCTAGCACTCCCAACTTCTTGTGAAATCATTTAAAACTGGAAAAATTGCTACAAATCTTTTGAATATTGGCACAGGGGCCTAGGCCGAAAATAATTCCTTGTGCGTTTTTCTGAAATGTCAGAAGATTTGACAAAACAGCAATATTTGATGCCTTGGGCGTGAGAATGGGTTGGATATATGGGGTTTAATTGCTGAAATGTTTATGAGGCAGCATGACAACACAGAATATGTCTATGAACATTGACTGCCAGAAATTTTACACCTGGAAGACAACAAGCATCATTTAATTCTATAACAAAAAGTCCAATCTTGAGGCAGATTTGGCTTTTGTTGCAGTAGAAAAGCGCAAAATCTATAGTATGTCGTGATTAAAACATTCAAAATATACAGTTTGCAGTGCTTGGCCATTTAAGCTCCTTAAGAGGAAAAATAATTACATATGATAAGGCTTGTAAATCCTGTTTATGTCTTCCTGGCAAGCTGCCTCTTGCACTCAAACAGTATCTATGATGTGCAGAAATTCAGCAGTACAAAGCAAAACTTCAACAACCTTATATCCCCACTGACTGCCACAGAGGTTTCAAACTTTGAACATGATCATCGGTATTTTTTTTATGGACATACGAGCAATATAGGTAAATTCTTTCTCCAAAATCCATATGATTGGAGGGCAGCAAGGCAAAAGAGACCACAGGAGTGGAAATGATGAAAAGAGAGGAGATGAGAGAACATTTGAGTTCAGAGGATGTCAGGTGAGGCGGTGAGGGGGGTTATCACAACACGGCCTTTTAATGCCAATAAATGAGTTCAAAGGGAAGAGTTCGAGCATTAACATGCTGTTTCATATTACACACCTCAGGGATTTACGCCCCCCAGAGTGTGACGGGAAGGTTGTTTGAGCCTAAGAGGTTTAGATGGATTCTCCTTTTCTTTCTCTCTTGTCCCCTGTCTTTGTCAGCATTTATTTCTCTCTGATGGATTTGCTGCTGGTGATGGGGCTCTGTGGCTTCCAAGTGTTTAACCAAGGAGTAAATTGCCGGTTACTTTCTGACAACTTTCTGATCTCTGTGTCAAGATGGAGTCAGCAGTGTAGAACTCTGAGCAAGAGCCTCTGGCAGAGTTTTTTTTTTTCTATTTTTTTTTAGAAACGACTCAGTAGGAAAGGTAAAGTTGTGCATGTTTGTGTGAGGTAATGCGTGTGCATCCGTGTTTGCCGTGTTGCTGTCACTCTGTGGATGTCTAAGTGCCTGATTGTGTTTGCAGCTGTCTGGCTCACCATTTAGCATCACATACTTTCTAACTTGTCCTGTCCATTAAATGATGCACCACATTTCTCACTCAGTCTTAGTACAGTCCTCGGTTGCTTAGCTACTGCCTGAAAATACTGCCAACCGCACCAACGGAGGCCCATATGTTGCATCACCTGCGGTGACCCTTCATATTTACCAGGCTGCGCTCAGAGATTCTGTTCCTGCATGAATCAAACTTGCGAGGTCAAATCAGGGCCAAGTAGCATTAAGGAGTTCCAGCAGTCATTGGGATTCAGACCAAGCAAATGTGTTTGGTCACATACTCAGAACAGACATGCTAAATGGTAAGTATCTGAATGCAGTACTCTAAATCCATTTCTGTTTTCTTTTTTTAGGGATCCTGGTCTACAGTGTTAATTGCAGCTGCAGGTATTTGACTTGAGAGAGGAAATCAAACGAAGCTAAACTGTAGACCAACAAATAACGGTATGCAAAAAAGATGTGCATGCATTTGGTATTTTTCCATGCTCCAAATATTGCACTGTACTTGATTAGGTCTTGCTAAGCAGTTTAAAATAAGCACAACTCAGTTTTCTAGAAATAACATTAATATTCACTCAGTTTGTTTTCCCAGATATATTTAGGTGGCAATGTCACTGCTTGATGAACATAACTATACAATTTTATTTTAATAACACTGAATTCACTAAAAGCATATATTGTACTTTAACATGGGATCCATCCATCCATCCATTCTCTATACACCTGGACTGTGGGAGGAAGCCGGAGAACCCGAAGAAAACCCACGCATGCACAGGGAGAACATGCAAACTCCATGCAGAAAGATCCCAGGCCCACCCCAGGATTAGAACCGGGGACCTTCTTGCTGCAAGGCGAAAGTACTAACCACTACGACTTTAACATGGGATGTCTTAGTTAAAAAATATATTGTCAGCGAACATTTATGACTGATGGATTATAATAATAATAACATTATTTGTACAGCACCTTTCAGAAGAACATTCACAAAGTGCTTTGAAAGGTAGAACATAGTGATAAAAGAGAAATAAAGGAGAACTTTACAAGAAGGTGAGTCTATAAAAGTGGGTTTTAAGAAGTGATTTAAAAGAATCTACTGATTTGGTGAGCCTTATCTCCTCAGGCAGGTTGTTCCAAAGCCGAGTGGCCCTGATGGAGAAGGCCCAGTCACCTTTGGATTTAAGCCTTGACTTTGGAATGACTAGTAAGGACCCACCCGAGGATCTAAGGCTGTGTGAGGGGACGTACGGGGTTAGCATGTCTAAAATATAGCCAGGGGCAAGGCCCTGCCGAGCTTCAGAAGTGATCAACAAAATCTTAAAATCAATTTTAAAACAGACAGGGAGCCAATGGAGGGACGCTAGAACAGAGGAGATGTGATGTCTTCTGTTAAAACCAGTAAGAAGCCGAGCTGCTGCGTTCTGAACCAGTTGGAGGCGGGAGAGGGATTTTTGTGGAATGCCAGATAAAAGGGAGTTACAGTAATCAAGACAGGTAAAAATGAGGGCATGGATGATTATTTCAAGGTCTATTTGAGGGAAGATTGATTTGATTTTGGCAATGGTTCTTATCTGGAGGAAGCAGAATTGGATGACTTTGATGATGTGGGATAGATGGAGACAAATGACACAAATTAAATTAAAAAGCAACTTAAGGAGTCTTTGTAAGGTGTTGGGCCACCATGTGCCACCAGGACAGCTTCAGTGCTCCCTGGGATTAATTCTCCAAGTCTCTGGAACTCTAATGCAGAGATGGAACACATTTTTTCCCAAAGATATTTCCTCATTTGGTGTTTTCATGATGATTGTGGAGAGCACTAACATGTGAGCCTATATTGGACAAAGCTGATCACTCAGCTCAACTTTGTACCGATTTGCAGTGACCCTTTCGTATAAGGGGACAGGGGGTATCAAACCATGAAAATTCCCCCTAGAAGAAACTACAGGCATGAAGTTAGGTTTTTCCTTTAATTGCCATGTGCAGTGTTGATCGAAAATGTAATCTGATTGCAACTGTAGTGGCTTCAAAGTGTATTTGCTGTTGAATATTAGTTGCATATAAATGACATTACCATGGCAAGCAAGGTTCAGTGAACTCTTAAAAGTTGTCAGTGGACAAGTGGAGGTGGGAGATTCTGGAGGTCTGAAGGAAATATTGCTGGTTTCCATGCCAGTTGGTAAAAGCAATGTTCTGGCTATATAAGCAAAATTCATAAAATCTGAGAGCAGGTGGGTGGGTCACGTTGGCAGTGGTGTGAGGGTGCTTTACCTATGTGATGAATGTTAAAATGGAGTAGAAAAGGGAGTTTTTAATATTTTGTTTTTGTGGCATACCCATTTTTGTTCTCATAAAGGATCTGAATGCTTCCCACCCATTGCACCGCTCGATGAGTTTCATCCAGAGACACAAAATGTGCCGTGTGCCAGAGCTGCATTATTTGATATTTAAGATAATGACAGCATTCAGAGCAAACTCATCCCCCACGGCCAGCTGCTTCCCACCCACAGAACACCATGAAAACATAGGGAGTGGGACGCCTGAGAAAAATCACTGCTATTGAACATTAGAAAACCAAATTTTTGACAGCAGTTTTTATGCTACTTTATCGCCTTAAAAAATCTGTGCCTCTGTAGACGAATTGCTGTTTCTCTGTGTGCAACAATCGTCAATGATAAACATATTTGCCTGCTCAGATATTAATATTCAGGCCTTTAGGATGGTAAATAAGTCCTATAAAGAACAAAGACAAGACCCCGAGCCTTAATGTGCTTTCTCAGACCAAATCTCCTTCACAAAACACAGAGAGGCACTTTTGCTGTTTATCATTTGCTTTTGCGCTGTTATTGTCAATTTCTGTGGGGTTTTTTTGTGTTGTTTCCTTGAAAAAGAATGCCCCAGAAATGCAGAGTTTACTTTTGGAGATCAATATGAGGGTTTCGTAAGTTATGTGAAAAAAAGAACACTAGTTTGCTTGGGAACAGAAACAGCATGTGCAAATTAATGTACATCAATCAACAAAAAGGATTGTTTGCCTTTTAGGCACCGTAATGAATCTCTGAGAACGAATTGGAAACTCAGTGCATACCGTAACTGTGCATGTGTGTGTGTGTGAATATCCATCTATTGTTTGCACATTCCCTGTGTGTGGCTGTCTTTGTTATCAGCATCTATAGCTGCTGCATCCAATTACATTCCTAATAAACAGCCTCAATGAGACGATTCTCCTGTTCAACAATGAAACTCACAGACAAATACAAGATGCATTTGTAAGGACACATGTTTTTTTTTGTACTATCATGCTCACCTAATAGCTTCAGAGTTTGTCACAATAGGTGATAATCTTGGTTTCTACAGTTCTAACAAACTTTTCCATTAAGTGGGAAGAGGATGTTTCGAAAATGCAGCTTTTCTTTTTGTCTTGCGGGTAATTCTCATCATCACAATACTCACTTGCACTTGAGCCACACTGGTTTTGGAGCGAGTTACTAATTTATTTAATCATGTATTTTGGTGTGTGACTGTTTCCTGAGGTAAACCCGATCTGCTTAGCACCTCCAAATTCCTTCCGGTTGCCTGGCGCTCTCTCAGGGACGCCAAGATTATTTGAAATCATTGTGGCAGGGTGATGATTCTAATACAAACCACCCTATGAACCCAGAATTAGCTGCTTTTACATTCATTTTTCTGCATTTAATAAACAAAGCAAACACAGTTTATTAATATGTGTGCTTTGGAGATGCTGCTTAGTATGTTTTTAGACTGTGGACAAAGCCGTGTTCGGTGTTTCCGCTTCGAGTTTATATTCAAAGCTAATTATATCTTGGCTTGAGCTTCATGATTAATTTACATTTCCCAAAATGTCAAACAATTAAACTTTGTCCCTGAGCTGGGATGTTAAACATACTGTATGTACTCATGCGGCATAATTTTGTTCTTATATGTATCTTTATTATATAGGATTATGGGAATCATCATTTGGACAACCCCTATTATAATTCCTATTTAATTTTCCTCCATGCATGGTTTATAATTTGCTTTATACAATGGTCCAACTGTCATCACAGGGATCATTAAAGTTTCATGCAGTCTGATCTAATTTATTGGCTTAATAAATTGAATAACTACATAATTTTTATTAGGCTTTCAGGGGACAGTAATGTGCTGTATCCGCATGTGCTGAGTGTATTTATGAGCACTCACTGACTTTCGCAAGATCCCGTGGTCCAATTCAGGATTTGTAAAAATCTGGTCATCCTACTTACATGATACTGAGTGTCAAGGGTGACGGATTTCTTCTCCCAGTTTCTGTCTAATCCCACTTCATCCAGAGCAATATTTGGTCTGAATGTGTGTCACAAGTTCTGCAGTGGATGGGAAATATTCAAACCCATATTCCAAGTGATTATGGAATTTTTTTTAATTGCATATTGGACTCAGTGGATGAGTTGACACTTTGGGTGATCCGTTTTAACACAAGAAAGATTCGTGGTATTTGAGTTCAGCTGCTGCCTGCAGCTTTCGTCTGTTTGCTTCTGATGTTGCAGACAAAAAGCGCTTTTGCTCTGAATCAAGAGAGACCAAAGATCAAGCACGATTCATATTAAATAAATGATGGAAGATCTAGTACGAGATGTCGCACTGATGTCTATTTGGTCTTTAGTCAAAAAGTATGTGCAAACTACCTCATTAGATGAGTATCTGAGTGACAATATTGTGTTTTGTGCCATTTCTGAATGTTCAATTTGGGATCTTAAAAATGACTATCCTGGAAGATGTTGGCATTCAAGAGGTGGCATGACTTTTCAAAGCTACTCTAAAGGCTGGGATTATATATTTATTCTGATTCCTTTTGCACTTGTGAATATTCTGGTATGACTGGATGCTCTTTGCGCATAAAATGCTGTTCTAATTATTTTGTGTTTGCTTGGCGGAAAAGCATTCAAAACTTTATAAAGCTATGAGGTTATGCATTGCAGCAGAACAATCCATTTTCAAATTAAAACTGAGATTTTAAACAATGCAATGTCATCGTCTTAACATTTCTGAATGTATCCTATATGTTAACAGTCACATTTTTAAAAATCCATTAGGGTTTAAGTATCGAAGTGAAACTTAACTTAATAAATCATGTCACATCACAGCCACAACATCTGTCAGAAAAGAAATCACATTTTCCCCGAGTTGTTCAGCGCTATTATGTCGACAAATTCAGAAATTTCAAATTGTATTGTCGAGTTTTTGTCTTTTCCTGTCCTAGTTTTCTTCATGAAACTCAACGTCTTTGCACTTTTCTGATAAATTGTTGATCCCCAGTCATCCCCTTTTGTTGTCATTCAAGTGCAACACAATGTAACCTTCTTATGCAATAAACCTGGGCAAATCATGTGGTGCTCTACGGGGCAGTGGGTGAGAAATGAAGATGAACACCATTGAAGAAGACAAGAGAGAGGAATAATGGCAGGATTTCTTTCTAATCCTCTTCTTAACACCTCCCTTTCTCGTTCGTTCGTTGCTTTCATGTCTCTCGTCTCTCTATTTAATTTCACTCTCCCACAACAGTGCCAATTCGCTGCCATGATGGCCATTAAGATGTTATGAATTTCAATAACTTTTTTATAGAGTTTGGGCATCGGAGGCCTATTTGCAAAATGAACTGATGAGACATCAGCGAGCTACGAGAAGTGCATCATCATCATTTTAACTTTGGGAGGTTGAAACTCAGTGGAACGTGTCAATCAGTTTATAGAGTGCAGCGAGAGGTTTTTGTTTCTGGAATCTGCAAAACAGCTGGGGTGTGTCACATGAATATATCAAAAATACAACAAAAAACTCTCAGTTTTGAGAAATTAGTCAGAATAATCAAATAAAGTTGGATAAACGCACCCATCACACTGTAAAAATTACCACCATATGCTGTTCAACTATAGTGAGAAGCATGACTCAGATAGATGGATGAATCAACCATCTGACCGTGTTATATTCAAAATCCAATTAAAATGAGCGATCCCATTTTGAAGTCAATGATAATGTCAATATTTAAACCATTTTTTACTGCACTGAACTAATGGAAGTACAAGAAAAATGGTATTTACGGGAATATATTCCCTTTTTTCTTCAACAGGCGTTTGATTTACACAGAGCCTGCAAGCTGAGCAACGTCAGGGGAACTGAGAGTAAAAAGTAAACAAACTTGTGCTGAAAACTCTGCAGCTTACACGCCAAGGACAGGGAGTGTTTTGTCAGCAGCGGTATTAAAGAGCAAGGCTCACATCAGCATCTAAACTAACTAAAATGACATTTACAGGGAAGTTTTAATGCAGTTTAATGTGCTGCAAATGACTAGCAAATTAGCCTGCAAACTGACGCTGAGCAAAGCACGTCCCTGGTGGATGTCGAGCAAACAGAGAAGTCATTTAATTCAAGTTTAACTTCAAGGCTTTAGACTGGCACCTATTCTATATGTTTTTATACATTTGGTAGTGAGATAAGTCATGTGGAGACTTTGCAAAAGAGTTGAATTTACAGAAGCTTTTCTTGATGATGTGCACATGTCCTGTAAATGAGGACACAAGTAGGTCACTTCATCAACATTTTAATTTTCGCTCAGGGGCAATATTGCACCTCACATCAGTAGTTTTCCTCATCTGGCTCTAATGAGCTAATTACCAACTCGGTCCAATGCAGCAATCATTGACTCATTGTTACATTAAAGCTGCGAGAAATTTGTTGTTTTTTTTCCCCTTCTCCTAGGTTATTTGTGTCTTTTTAAGAATAGAAAGTATGCTGACGACGGATTAAATGCGAAGTGTTTGACAACATGAAGAGGAAATTAGTACAATTTGTGCAGCATAGTCTATCATTATCTGGTATCACTCTCATGCAGTGTTTCCACATAAAAAAATCCTACTCTTTGGTGTTGCTGTCTAGTCAAAAAAATTATTTTAAGAGATTAAAATCTCACCTTAGACCGTACAACACCGTACCGTCCGGGTGCAGCCGAATCATTCTATTTTTCACTGTGACACCGTGGACAAACGATTTCTTGTCGTTGAGGAAGTAGGTGTCGGGGACCCAGAGCTGGTCAGCCACCCGGTTATCTAAGGTCAGGTTGAGCGGGATCTCGGAATAGGACAGCCGCTTGTCTCGCCAGGCCTGCTGGAAGTACATTGTCAATGTGTAGTCCTGTGAGTGCACAGAAAGGGGCAAAGGAGGACAGCGAAAGGAGGAGAGAGAGCATGAGAAACAGAGGATAAGGAGGAAGATGAAGCGGGAGGGAAAGCAGCCAGGAGAGGAGAAAAAGCAGAGACAAGCGACGGTTACTCCAAAAAAAGCAAGCCTTTTTTTTTTTTTTAACACAGTTGTAATACTTTTCCACAGCAAGCTCTCAGATTAGACCAGACTAGGCTTCAATATTGGATGAAGTTCACTTTAAAGCAAATGGAACAGTAGCAGTACAGGCAGTACAAAGCAATGGGGAATTCCTTCTGTTCATAGAAACATGAGGTTAAGGCAGACAGTGTGAAAGTGTTTGAAGAGAGACGGACACAGAGAGACAGATGGTTGAGGTTTAGAGTGTGTGTGTGTGTGTGTGTGTGTGTGTGTGTGTGTGTGTGTGTGTGTGTGTGTGTGTGTGTGTGTGTGTGTGTGTGTTTGTCAGTTTGGGTCTGTTAATATACGATAAAGGGGTCTAACATATGTGCAGGGCTTGTTTGGTTGGTTTATCACGCGTGCTTGTGTGTTTTTGCGAGCATGTGACGCACATACATAGACACAGAGAACAGAGGAGGAGTGCAGGAAGGAGGGAGACCACATGTTCCAGACAAATGAAAATAACCTCCAAGCAATCTCAAAAATCTGTTTTACAAAATATCTTCTATATGCTCTATTTGCTTTGACCGTGGCTGTCTTTCTGGGATTAGGAATTGTTTGTGGAGTGGGCTCACTGTGTTGCACTTGCATAACAAGTTCACTCGTTTTCTTGGATTTGTTCTTCCCAGAAATAGGATGATAGACCCTCCTCTCACATTACATCAAGGAGCACACACAGCACATAGCCTTTGAGGGCCTTTACATAGCATTTCACTGAAAAATAATGACAAACAAACGTTTTTAAATGACAATTTGCTATAGGCACGGATAGGATAAAGAAACTTGTCCACAAAGTGTCAATGAGACCAATGTGTGTATGAATTTGTTTAAATTTACGAACTAAAAGTGCAGAGTTTAGGTTTCGTGAGCAGATTTCTGTTTTATTCTTATCTCATTTCCTTCGAGATGCTTGTGCAAAATTGCAAACATATGTACACGAGGATGCAGGCGATGCAATGCAAATTTTTTGCTGACAATTTCATGCAATTTTCCAACATTTGATGGAGGTGATGTGCCAACAAATTTACCCCTGCAGGCAAAAAGTGTAGAAAAGGAGGACAGCTCACGAGCAAGCAATAATCTAAAAACAGTGGTAATAAAAGCAAACCCAGTGAAATCTCATCTATAAGCCAGAAAATTCACTGTAGACTTACAGAACTTTGACTGTGATTATTTTCACAGATGCAATATACATACGAAGACGCATTTCTATGTCGCATGCACACACATAAAACCTGAAACAGCAGGTTAATAATTCATAAACAAATAGAAGAGATTTGATAAATTGCACAAATATTCCCCGGCGGTAAATCTAGGACGCGTTAAAAACAGTCAAGCCAGCAGTCAGACGCTCATGTAGCTCACTGAGTTAAGAAGCCTACCAATCATCCATGAAAAACTAAGTTAAATAAACTTGCTGTCTCAGGGAACTTTTTGTCATGACTGGCACATCCACTTCCTGGCAAAGAGGCTGAACATGCATTTTTGAATATGCCCGTTGGCTACAGATCTGACATCTCACAGCACCTTGGGAACTGGAGGCTTGGATATTGACTGGATGGAGTCAGGGAAATGGGAGCAGCTTTTCTCAGTGAAGTCCTTGTTTGACTTAAATAGGCTTTGTCATGTTGTTGTTGTTTGTACTGTATGTGGCTCGGGGTGCTGACAACCAGGAGTTTGAGAACTGGAGTCCCCCCCGCCCCCCCAAACACATAAATAGCATAGTGGCACATTCTAGCATTCGGCACGATAATTGGACTTGGAATAGGAACAGAATGATGTGAGTAAATCCAGCATCAAACACTGTGTGGGATTGTGGAAACTTCCATTTTGACATTCCTTTTTTTTCTCAGAAATGAAAGAAACACTGTAATTCCTTATTTAGGACACGGATAGGTGTAAGAATATGCTGGAAAACTGCCATGATAACAGACTGAACTCCTAGGCAGTGGGTTTTGTTGCAGCAAAAAATTGTGGAATGTTTTTTTAGCCTAAGACTTGCTCCAGCGGATAGCCGACTGCACGTGCTGCCTTCCCAACTCTTCCATCCCTCGCTGGTGGTTATGTAACAGCTCCACTCTCTGCTCTTTCTGCCATGCTGTGCACCGCAGCACGTGTGGCTGAAGAGATGCTTGTTGCCATGCCGTCCTCCTAAACTATCTCCACTGCTGCACTCATCAATACACACCATCAAACGGGAGGGTTTGCTGTGATGTATGAAACATCAGGGGTGCTTCTTGTTAGCACGCGCACACCGACACGCACAATATCCTTTCCTGTCATGTTAGAAATGTGGACATTGATTGTGTCTCAGACCGTGTCTTCTCTTGATAGGGTTAGTGCATAAAGAAGCAATACATGCACTGTATTACATCTTAACAGCGTGTCTCTCTCTCCTATCATGAATTTTGTCTGTGTGCAAGTGTGTTTTTGTTCTGCTTCAGGGATTACAGCTAAACAGGGATATCAGAAAACAGTGATTTTCACCTGCCGCTTTCCATTGCAAGGGGTTTTCTCATTGTCCTGAATCCTTAGTATCAGAAAACAAGAGTCGTGATCTTGCGGTATTACATCACTTTCAGCCCCGGTACTCATAACAAGCATCATTTCTGAAAAGCCGTCAGCCATTTTGACACATGCACAATTCTCTGCCTTGATCCTGAAGCACTCTTAAGTAGCTGTGAAAAGTTAGGAGAATAAAAGATAGGCATGGTGGGGAAAGGAGGCTGTTAAGTGACATGGGGCGTACTTATTAAACAGAGTGAATGTTTCTATTGTCATCCCTGAGAGCCTATTATTGCTGGCCTATCTGCTTGAGGAAGTTGCGGTTTGCTTTGTGGGACAGGCCACTGTGGCTAGTTTGCTGTGAACATAAAGCTCCCCTTAAAGACAGCTATAGTGTGTCTCTCCCCCTTTGCCTCTCAGCGGAAGAAGGAAGGTTGTAAATCACCACAGTAACTGCAGCGGGTGTGTACATGTAAGTGCAGGGGGGAGGCTGTCATAACAACAGTCATAATGAGCAGCAGTACATAAACTATGCTGGAGAGAAAAAGGAGAGTGGGAGAGAAATGGAAAAGAGACAGAGAGTGATGCAGGAAGCATTATGTTGAATTTATGAGTGCAGAATGTGATGTGCTCCCAAGCAGCCAAGGAAAGGACAATACAAAGTGATCATTAAAGTCTCACACTCAGAGCTACTACAGGATCCATTAGAACAAATATTCAGTTCTACAGCATGCTTCCCACTGTGCTAATATGTTGCCTAATTTTGAAGACATCTTGGTAAATATATTTCTTACAGATCTGGTTAAACACAGAAGACTTTCAACAGACTATGGTTTATGTTCTGTTCTAAAACCGCTCAATCCATAAAGTACAGAACTGATAATTGCATACATTGGCAAAGATAATCTACAGAACAGTACTTTAGAAATAGTGCATATATTTCATGTGTCAAAACCCTTGAATACCATCCTTTATAGAGTCTTTTTTGGGCTTTTCCTTTCCAATCAATTGGTTTTTGCTTTATCATTTACATGCATCTTCACCTACATTTTGTAGAATTTTCATAAAAGCATAATTAAGGCCTCAAAAATGGTTACATAAACAGTATGAAGTCCAATTATTATGTCTCAGCACCCTGACACATGGACTGTTGCAGCTACATCATTATCAAAAGCCTGCATGGGTTTGCGCTCCGCTGCCGGAGGAGAATCTGGTGCTATAAGATCATTTTCTATATGGCATGCTGACTCTGCTCACCTGGCCTGCCGTCGGCGAACACTGCCATACTGAGAGAAGTATTGTCATCACCACTCTGGAGTAGCTTGTAGCTATCTCAGCAAGTGAGATGCAAATGGGGCAGGCTGCCATTATTTGCAAGAGCATATTGAAATCAGTCCTTTGACCCGCTCGTCATCTGGAATCACCTCACCCCAAGCTACACACGGGTCACAATTGTCAAGCAGCGGTAATGACCGGGTTCCTTCTGAGACAAAAGCAGTTTGGTTTGAACGTGAGTGAGTGACTGATCTGAAAGTAGTTAGTATGCAGCCTGTGAAACATAAATAAACAACTTAAGTGCAATGCTTAGTGGAAGCTGCTTTAGGCAGCCTCACGCTATTATGGAAAATTAAACACTGAATTTTTTCATTACAACACAGTGCGGCAAAACAGATATAGGGTAACTCTACTGCACTGTTAAGCAGTACTAGCAAATGTAATGTTTAATCTATATAAAACAAAATATCCCTAAAGTTGTTCTGCTCAAGGTAATCCTAAGTCCTTCTTGGCTGTTGGTGGATTTTAGCTCAAAAATGACCTTCATTTACTTTGGTCAACTTCAAGTTCAGAAAAGTATAGACATTCCTGGTAAAACTAAACATTGTGAGAGGAAACTGATGCAAGATTGACCTTTATCTATGAAATTTTGCTTAAGTTGATTAATTAAAACTAGTAAAACGAATTAAACAAACAAAAACAGGGTTGGTCAGTGGTGAATCCCAGTGTGCCATCCAGTAAATGATAGTTCTGATGATATATAGAGTTGAGTTATATTAAGTTTAAATTGAGAGGTGGCACTCAGTGAATCATCTGATAATCACCAGATCTGTGTGGCACAAGTCAGAGCACAGCATATCTGCTACTTAACCAAAAATACACTAATCAGTCACAACATTAAAACCACCTGCCTAATGTTGTCCAGGTCCCCTCAAACCACCAAATGGCTCTGAATTGTCTGGGCTTGGAGATGGGACCTCTTGGGGTGTCATGTAATGTTTTGGCACTGAGTAAATGGCAGCGATTTCTTTAGATACAGTAGGTTGTGGGGTGGAAATTGGGATCTGGTGAATTTGAAGACTGGGTTTAGCGCCTTTGGCTTCTTGTCTTGGTCCTCAAGCTGTTCTTGAGCAGTTTTTTAAGTGTGGCTGAGCACATTTTTCTGTGAAGGCAACCATGTGGGCTTAGCAGCAATGTTTAGGTGGGTGGTACGTGTCACAGTAACATGCAAATGAATGCCAGGACTCAAGGTTTCTCAATAGAACCTTCCACTGTAACAAGGTATTCATTGTTATCTGCCAGTGGATTTAATATTGTGGCTGATCTCTACCATCTGCGACAAAGTCCAGCCCATGCATTCTAAAGACCCATTCAAATGACATGATTTTAAAAGTAAACCTGTAAACATCTGTTCTCCTTTGAAGGGCACGTTGTTTTTCCAGAGTCACCGTGTGAGCAGATATTGCAAACAGAGGCAAAGATTACACACAATGCTACATTTGCAGAATGTGCTTGGTCATTCAGCCCTTCAGGCAGTCAAAGTTGGCAGAGTTTCATATTGGGATTGCATGACGTGTGTATGACAGTTTGAGCCTAATATGATTTGAACATTATTGACAAATGAACTCCTAAAGTGTCAGTCAGTAACTAGTCTCGCTTAGCCGACCCATTTTGTCGGGACATAATGGTACTGCTGCATTGTATTTCTTTGAACCAATCCCAATCATCACGGGAGCTAAGCAAAAGATGCAGTTTTCCTTCAATATAGTGACAAGTGGAATTGTTTTAGTGGAGCATTCTCACATGGGCAGGCAAGCACTATCATTAAAATGGAAAAACTAGCAGGGCTGCCTTACTGCATGATCCAAACCCTCTGTAGAATCTGAAATTTTCATTGTTGTAGGTTGTTTCTTGGAGATTGGTGTTGCTGTTTCCTGTAGCAAAGTGCATTCTGAAAGCTAAAATGAGTAGCCAATGACAGGCTTATATGTACATTCTACATCCAGTGAGTCAGATTAAGTCTTACCATCTCTGATTGCTCAGATAAATAACAATTTACAAGCTTTGTCGAGAACTGTCAATGCCATAAATTATGTCTGTATATGTACAATTCACTTTTCTTTACTATTGCAGAAAAAGTAAAAATGTAACTTTGTTCTGTGCATTTTTTCCAAGTAAATTAGCAAAGATCAGCACTCATGAGTATGTGGGGGACAAAAAAGCATTGGAAATCGAAAGAAGAAAAAAAAAAGATGCTCCAGCTGCCCACTGTGACCTCGTCAACCCCACTCATCCTCCAAGCTGCCCTGTCCACTAACCCCCCACATGTCAGCCCACACCCCCACAACACATGGCTTCACTTGACAAAAAACAAGTAATATTAGACTTCCTTTGCTGGATTTGTGTTATCAATCTTCACATAAACCCTATTTTGTGTAAATGCTTGTTGTTACATCTTTCTATTTGTCTATAGAAATTAGATTTCAACAAAATATATTCATGTCTATCTTGTTCAAAAGGACACAATTTTCCTGCATGATTAATGTTTGATGGGGTTTAACCACAAAAATGACTTGGTTAATGTGGCTAAATCTCACATATACCAAGTATCAAAGCACTATGTCTAATGTGCCAGTCCAGCTCTAAACAATCTGAGCTATTTTTACTCTCACAGTATTGTTTTTGGCCGTATTAGGAAGCTTTTTTTCAGAGTAAAAGGTTTAAAAGCTAAAAGACCAAAGAACCCCTGTCTTTAACTCAGAGATTAGGTATCATTCACATTAAAGTTCAGCAAATAAATATTGATTTATGATAACATTGTGAAAGAAATAACCGCTTAGCTTTCTCCTTATTCGGTTTTGTGATTTCATTATGTTATAAGGAAGAGCGTGAGGTTGGAGGTAGGTTAACAGAGAAGAAGAAATGGACACAAACACAGAGAATAGCAGAGAAAAAGGTTGAGAAAAAGTTGCAGAGGGATGAGTTTTGATTGTAGGAGGACAAGGTTAGACAAAGGGGAACGAAGGCTGAAGTCTACTGGGAGAGAGAAAGAGAATCAGAATAAAGATGACTAAATGGTGAGCACTGGTTATATATCTCTTTCTTCCCACTACCCTTGAAGCCTGTTTTCCATTTGAGAGGTGTGGAATGGTGTGGTGAGTTTGCTGGAAGGGATGTGTGGGTGTGTGTGAGAGGATTTCTTTATATATATATATATATATATATATATATATATAGGAGGGGGGTAAATGAAAGGCATTGGAAAGCTCAGTGGAGCAGGGATGCAAATTGCTTTTATTCTCACAGCTCTCCACTTCCAGTCTCTGATTCCAGCACCAGCAATGACCTCCCTCTGCTTCACTCTCTCCCCTCCTCTTTTATCCCCATCCTCTGTTCATTTTTCCCATGTTATTTTTCCTCCCCATTTGATCTCCCATTTTCCCTCCACTCCTCACATGAATCTCCATCTGTCTCCCTCCAGCATTCCCTCCCTCTTCTCTATTCCCTCTCCATCTTAATCTCACAGGAGCTCCTGTTGAATCTATTTGCATGCTTTAATAAAAAAAAAAGAGAAAACAGGGAGGTGGGGATACACTGGAGGTGAGTGTGAACGATGTAGATCATTACTACTAAGCAGACATACCTGAGGGAAATATCGAGAACATGGTGCCTCTGAGGTGCTGGATGAGTTTTGAATAGCCCCATTAAGGATTCAAATTTGAGCATCTCCTCCTTAGTTCATTCTCAAAAATATCATATTTTACATCAGGAAAAAAGGCCTCTTAATCAACCGAAGCTGGATTAGCAAAAATGACGTTCTTATTTTTCAAAATCCACACAAGTCTGAAGAAATTATGATCTTAAATAATAGTTAGCTTCTTGTTGTTGTTACTGGAGAACGAGGCATATATTGCTTTAAATTATTTCTATAGTGCACTGACCTTGAGGAGTGGTGCTGAATCCTAAAGCAGCCTGACTATAAAGCCTCCTTTGCCTCGCTCTCTCCTCTCTCTGAAATACGTTTAGAGGGGAAGGAAATGTGATCCCTCCACCGCTCAGCCATATGTCCATACCGCAGTCTATCATCCACCTACTTCAGTTTCTCCAGAAAGCCCTCCAACAACAAGTGGCTTTCAATTTCCTGTCTCACACGGTCCTCGCGCCATCAGTGACAGGGTATGAGGAACCTGGCATAGGGCGCAGCATTTCCAAAGAGGCCTAATAATAAACACGTCCATCCCGCAGAGCTGAGTGACATATATTCCCCAGTCTGTGGAGATTTGTGTATGGAGTCCTTAGGATTCGGCTCTGTATCTGGAACAGCTTGCGCACCGCGTGTAGTAAATCGGCAACAGGAAAGCATACAGGGGCTGCTGCAGGGGTTTTATTTGGCCCGTTTGCTGCAGAATAAATAACGTTGGTATATTTTCAATAGTCAGGCTGACAGCTTACAAAAAGACTACAATTATATATATATATATATATATATATATATATATATATATATATATATATATATATATATATATATATATATATATATATATTATTTTTTTTTTTTTAATCTGTAAAATATTCCAATCGGTACACATTGTGTCATTTATTAAGCATATTTCACAAATTTTGTTTCCAAATATTGGTATCAGTGGAGCTCTATTCATTAAGTTAGAATCTGACTGATGAGTACATGTGCACAAGAGCTGGTCAGACAGTGACTCAGTGCATCTCTGTGTGTTGTTAGGGTCTCGAAATTGAATTCCCGTGAAGACATTAGTCTGACCAAAGCTCTTAGACTCAGTACACTTTATATATTTCGCTCCCCTTACAGCCATTTCCTTAGTTTATGGCATGTCGGAAAGTAGATGACAGATTTCAATAAAGCCCAGACTGTTGTTTGTTTACTTGTACTTTGTCGAACCTCCCTCTCCATCACACAACTCCCGTCTCTCCATCTGAGTGTCTCTGGCCTCCCTCTTTCCGTATATATATATATATATATATATATATATATATACCCTTTTACCTCCATACTCTTTCATCATTTACTTTGGCCTGGACATCGCTTTCAAGTGAACTCGCTGAAGGTGAATCAAATTTAGAGGAACCATTCTTTTTTTTCCCAGAGTTCTCCCACAGCAGAGGTTCACAGCTTTGCCAGTTGGCAGTCGTGCAGCTTAACTGACTTCATACAATTTATTAGAGTCGATTGGAGCATCTGCAGCCCCCCTTTTCTGCGTCCCCGGAGAAGAGTAGAGTGGAGTGGCAATTCAGAGAGAGGGGCAGTAATGGGGGCGGTGGGATGATGTGGAAGGGAAGACAGGGGGAGAGCAGGACGCAGATTATTAGGATGCTTTTGAATCCCGCTGGAAGACAGGGAGGAAGTTGATGGAGTTTTCAATCTCAGCTGTCATTCTTACAAGATGGGAGGTTAGCTCGCCAAAGACACGAAAGGGAAATTTAAAAAACGGAGCCTGTCTCAGTGCACATCATTTGTCCCATTTACTGCTCTTTCTGCTTGAAGGGGTTTGTTTGGATGCACAACACATATTGTATGCGTCTGTGTGTTTGTGTGTGCTTAGCTTCACCAAATTTCGGCCTTTCTGGTGTCGCTGAAGGTCCAGACAACTGTCATTTTGACATACACAACACACACTAACACACTGGTCCACTAGAGGAGCCCCGTATCTCATACATTATGGAGGGCTGGGGGAACTGAGGAAGAAGCTGATTGTTATTCAAGCAGAGTACCGAAAAGCACACACCAAATGTACACATTGTTAACAGTGAGATAATGCAATATATAGACATCTGTGGATCGATGGCACATATAGAGCCTGAGCGAATACGGAAAAACAACAAACTTATTATCAGCGTACATCTGAAACACAAATCCACTTTGCGGGTGTGTTTGTCTCGGAGGGTATGCCTTTTTCTCTGCTCATGTACAGAGTTGTGTGAGTCCAGATTTGATGGCCTGCATTCAGTATCTCCTTGAGCAAGGACACCCTTGAAGAAGCAATATCTCCTCACAGTTGGACTGACCTACAAGAGACGCAGGGGTGCTTTAGGGGTGTCAGCTACAGAATGTGTGTGTGTGAGTGTGTGTATGTGGGGGTAGCAAAGCCATACAAGGAGAGGACTCAAAACATGTTATTGTGGAAAGTAATTCAATCCATCTTCACAGTACCACCAAAAACACAAAAACTGACACTGATGTGAAGGACATAGAATAACTGGCTAGCTATGGAGCCACAAGTACAAGGAAACAGTACGCATTGTTATTTTTTTTTTAAGTGTAGAGAATTGATGGCTAACAAATGTTAGGTTGGATGGATTTCATTCAATCGGGCTTGGATAAAAAACACAGGGATGATCTTGTGTAGCTTTTTTAGGTGCCAACATTTTCAAAAAACTAAAGTAAAGGTGGTGGAAACTGTGAAAAGTTTGACAATCCTAAAGAAACTACAAGTAACACCTTGTGATTGTGCACCACCACCAACTAGGCAAATTGTGGTTGACATGCATGCCTGTTCACACTCATATAATACATGTTGTGAGTTTGAAGTGTGTTAGTTCACTAAAAAAAAGCTAAAATTAGAGCTGAATTCCTTGTATGTGCTAAACACCTTGGCTAATAAAACTGTCTCTGAATGCAAAGCTGTAGCCTGTATGTTGCAGTAACGAAGCTATGAAGTCTACAACCTGGATGCTTCACACACATTGTCAGCACAAGAGATCTACACTATCACCACAACTACAAAACTGGTGACCACTTTTAGTATCTGACTAAATGTGAATTACGGTCATGATCTACTCTTCCGTTCCTCAGTCATGGCGTTGAAAAATGGCAAGAAAAGTGTGTTGTTGTTATCTTGCAGGACATTTTATGGCACGGTGAAGTTGACCTTTTGGATGTAAAGTGCTCAGTTCACGTCATCCCCTTAGACATGAGTGTGAAATGTGGACATTATAAACATATTAATTCTGAGTCATGGCCAAAAACATGCTTTGTAAGTTCACAGTGACCTTTCAACATCAAATTCAAATCAGTTCATCCTTAAATCCAAGTGAATGTTTGCGCCAAGTTTGAGTGTATGTGAATAAATACCACATTCACGAGAATAGAAGAGAACATTATGCATTTGGCCATGGCTCTAGGGTATTAAAGCTTGACATGGGGGTCTGTGGGAGAAGTCGTAAATAGTTTCTAGTGTCACTTCTCAGCTTTTTAAACACTAAATAAAATTGGTGTCTGTTGGTCTCATGCACAGAATGCATTGTAACCCGTACCGAGCAGCACTTTAACTTGCACACATATGTTTCTTTTACTTCTAAAACTAAAAGCATGTCTAAGTTTTACATGTTGACCCACTTTATAAAGTATTTTGAGAGAGACAGATATTTGGTCCGGTCATGATGTCCCTTAGGCCCAAAGCAAAACTCCGCTTGGGAACCATCTTACCTGACCTGTGAGTCATGTAAACTCTAAACCACTGCCACACAGTCACACCTGACGCCCTTCAGTCCCACTCTAACTCTCCCTCCTTCAGAACAGTTTGTGCCATCTGTCGGTTTAGGAATAAGTAAATCACAACAGTATTTTAATTTTAGCAGCTGAATCAGCCCCGGTCAAAGTGACTCCCGCAGATTCCCTAGAACACATTTTTACATAAAAAGCATTATTAATGCTATGGCTTGGTCAATAAATAATGTAAATCCATTGTTTTCTATCTTGTATGTGTCAATTGTGGTGAGTCAACCTTGACAATATTGTCTTTTTTCAAAAACCATCACATGAATGTATATTCTGGATGGATCTCCACAGGGTTTCATTGAATCCATGTTCCATGTCACAATAATCAGCTGTATTACAATTCTGGCAGGCACATGTCACAGAATGCAGTCCTCAAAAACTATTAATAAAACACAACAATTGCTCAAAATGCAACACTGATGAAAGACAAAGCAGAAAAGGCTACCAACAGTGGCAAGAAGCATGTGAAGCTTTTTGGAATGCTTTTAATTTAATTGGCCATAAAATTTTCACCTGAGCGACATTTATACACAAAGATCATGTATACATACTATTTTTTATGTGTTCTTATTAAGCATACCCAAAAAGCATTCACTTTTTGTTGGAGAAAGTAAGTAAACCTTTGGATTTGATAACTGGTTGAATCTCCTTTGGTAGCAATAACCTGCAGTAAAACAAGTACTGGCTGACCTGCAACAGAGCTAATTCAGCTCAGCCATATTCTTCGGACGTCTGGTGTGAGCGGCTCCCATGAGGTCACCGCACAGCATCTCTATTGGGTCATGGTCTGGTTCTGAGTGGGTCACTCTTAAAGGCAGATTTGTGATGATGATGCAATCAGTGTGGATTAGAAAATTTGGTGATTTGTGTGCTATTGCCTAAAATAAGCCGTACTTGTTCTTATTTTTAAGTTGGATGAAAATCTTATTATATTTCACAACAGATTTATGTATAAACAAACCCCCCCAAAAATCCTGAACTTTTTCAAGTTACTGTCTTGAGCAGTAAACATAACTTGTTGCTTGTATAGATGTAAAACCTACTAGTCATCTGAAGAATAAAGGGTAACAAAAAGGCTCCTGCCTGTTTCCAGTGAGCTCTACCACCACTTACCAGTCAATAAAACACTCAGTATTGCAATACTGCCGACTTACAGAACTCATTTAGAAAATCCTAAGTGCAACAGTGTACTTATGAGAAAGCTCACACAGAGATACAGAAGGAGGGAGACCCTTTTCTTGCCTGCAATCTCCATAAGAGGGAAGAATTTCAGTGACTGGAAGAAAAGCACTTCAAAACACTTACATGTTCAGCTAACCTCAGATCTCAGTTTTCTTTTCTCTTTTCTCCTTAATACCTTTTCACAGCTGACAATATAACGCTGCATAATTTGAAAGGATGGAAATTTCAGGGTTTATCTTTAGCATAAGTGCAGAGCAGACAACAGCAGCATTTGTTCTCGACCTTTTTCCCAGCTGCACCAATTCCTGGAATCAAAAAAAAGAGGGAAGAACAAAGGATGGCCTTAGCTAGGACCTTGATCAACAAGTTTACGGTGACACTGATTGTTTTTTTTTCTCATTTTGCTCTGTAAACTACAAGTGTGCTTGAGAGTGTAGCGCTCCACCAAGGCCAAAGCTCTATTTCACATTTTTAAAGAAAGTGATCCGGACCCGCATCTAAAATTTAATGGCTCCTTTCTTTGTCCGTGCTCCACCCCTCCACCAAGTTTCATGAAATCTGTCTGTTTTTTTTGTGTAACCTTCTTGACAGACAAACAGCTTTGAAAACAAACCACCGCCTCGCCTCCCACCTTGGTGGAGGAAATTAAACTCCAACTGTACCTTGCAAAAATCAACACTGTGAAAATACTGTTCGATGACATATGAAACAAGTGATGGCCAGAGTATGACTGCTGCATCATCCCTCTCAACACCATCCCATTATCAGCTTGCAGTGTCATGTTCAACTGCTGTGAAAACCAATCCACACCCGCCATCTCTCCTGTTTGGCCATTATCAACTTCTTGTATTTTGACAAGCTGTGATAAAGCAGAATCCAGTCCTGTGGTCCATTGACAGGCGGCAGTATGAGTTTCCACACGCTGTGAAATCTCTGTGTTAGCGCCAGACATGAGCCAAATCACAGTGACCCACAAGACCAATTATTAGGCTGTGATGACAAGATGGAGCACCACAACCGAGTCCATAAATCTATTCAGCTTGAAAGAAACGCACACCATCGATGCATAAAGTCCAAAAAGGCACTTATCTTACATAAATCAAACGCAAAGCCCTTTCAAAATTAACCTTTTATGTCTTGTTTTGCTCTTTTATTGCCATTATAAACTCTGAAAGTGGAGCTTTTTGAAAAGGTTTCTCTAAAAATGCAGGCCTCATGTAAGTGGTAGCAAAAATATCACGTAAGATTTTCAACCTTCATGCTGGTTCTATGCAGTTGTAGTGTTAACACTGATTGCTCATGTGTTCATTCAAACAATACAAGTGCTGTCATTGACAAATGTTGTATCTGAAGCAGTGATTTCATTTAGACTCTCAATACATCATGCCAGATATTATTACTGGACTATGCAAACAGGCATCATTGATCAAATCGCTATTAAATCCCCACTGTCTTGACAATGGAAACGAAAAGAGTAAACAACAATCAAATAGAGTGCTTCCAGCTGACAACGAGCAGAGAAACTGTCCACAACTCATCAGTTCTTAACAGATTCTAAATGTCAACAGAAACCCCACTGACACACACGTCTTCATATTCATGCTCTCTCCTCTCAGTCAAAACTTCAAATCCAAACATGGAGACGCCAAATACATACTTATGGAATCTATATCACCTTTCAGTATCAGTATATCTAATGTCCATGTGGGATAAATGCCCGTAAATGCACTTAGGAACAACATGAAAAGGTGCTCCTTGTGTCTCATTAGGGTCCTTCCATTTCAAAGCATCACGTTTCTGTTCCACTGGGAATAAACTTGACCTACAGGAACAATGTCACAAGCTGGACTATCTGTAGAAAGTTAAAGTATGAGTATGTGTATAAAAAGCTGTTTAAGAGTTTACTTTCAAGCGTCTCTTCCAGTAAGTATACCATGTTCTTCCAGCCTACATAGAAAAGTCTGAAAATGAAAAGAACATGCAAAAAAAAAAGTATTTTTCATATTTGAAGAGTAAATTTTGAAACACTGGAACTCTGTTCTACTTGGATTTGGCTATTTAGCAACATTTTTGCTTTTGTGGTACATTTTGTCACACCGACTCAGTCAGTTATGAAAGTTCAGCATAAAAACGTATTTTCTTCATTTTTGTGATTACGTATTTCAAAATAAAAGCATTCTATATGTTTTAGTTTGTATTATTATGACATGAACCTCCATGTGTTTCAGAAAACATTACCGTACTAGTTGACTTCTGCATTATCAGTTTTTTTTCTTTGTTAATGTGTGCTCATCTCAATTCACCAACAATCAGAGACCATTTGATCTACTTCAATATTACAGATTCTGAATCAGTTGCATGGTGAGAAATAACAATGAACTTTTCAGTGTTTGATCTCTAATAGTTACTGGTTTAACAGTTCAAATAGCCTTAAATTTCAGGGAGAAAAAAATGCCAGAAGTGGGCTGTGAGGCGGTTTTTACATTATTTTTTGACTTCAGTTAAAATTTAACATATAATGCCATTTAACATATCTAAAATACGTGGTTTAGAGGCGGTCGAGTGGAAGGCCCCTGATGACTTGATAACATCTGGAAATTATAATTTTGTTGCTGTTTTCTATCACAAGTAATCCGAGACTGCTCATACCCAAAGCTGTGAATGTGGCCCCATTGACACATTCTGGCCCATTTCTCTGTCAGTAATTTTCCCATTTACTATAATGTGCGCTTTATACCAGTTACAGTTTCATCTGGGCTTCCTCTTATTCCCACCTGCAGATTTTAAATAAAAATCACACAATATGGTCCAGCATCAGTAGCTCTGTCTGGCACTCCTATTATCTGGATCTTCAGGCCCTATTTTGTTGTTTGACAACAGACACTAAACTAAAGAGCTGGATGTACTCTCACACACCCATCATTCTGACCTCTGTTCGGTCACCGTGGGTGGATGAGCCAAAATGAAGCAATCTCCCTCTACTCATACTTTATGGGATAACATACTGAGTGTGTCAGTCTGAACATGTTACCTTGATTAACAATCTAAAAATAGGCTCGACACAGTGATGAGTGTCATCCCCTGTACACAGCGCTGAGCAGAGATGCTTACACACTCACTCTCAGGTTGAAAAGCAGCAAAGTCGACCCAGATTCACAACTCATGTTCTTTCTATTGAACAGCACTCACGAGTGGACTTGTTTTTGTAAACCACAGCTATTACATGTGTCTTTTCTGGCTTCTTCAATGGCATACACCCACCTATAATGACATACCAACATAATGCACAGCTCTCATCCTTGGAGGTATGTGTATACAGCAAACTTTAGCGATAACTTTGCACTTTTAACACTTTAATAAGCACCTGGCCTGTGACCATGTCAGCATATGGATAAAAATTACTCCAGTCAACTCCTGTCAAAGGGAAATAACTGCCAGTGAACTTTTCACACTGAAAAACTTTGGAAATGATGTTCATATCACTGAACTTCTAGTTTAAGACATTTTGTAAATTTGAACACTTCAGGCTCAGATTATGTACTTGATAGCTCACATCGGAGTCAAAGTTATGTGAAGTACAATACTCCTGGCTAATCTACATGAGTGTCTTTGAATAAATGAAAATGCGGAGAAAATGGAGTTTGCAATGATGTGATCTCCATCTCCCCTGCAGAAAACAAAGAATTAATGTGCAATTGCACTTGCAAATTGTCTGAAACCACAATGCTTTCCTGCATTAGTATGCTGCCCATGTAGGTTTATTTACAATTAGAGGTGAAAATAATGAGTCACTTCACTGATTCATACCGTTTTGTTGTCTCTTTGCAGATTCTTGTTGTTTCGTTCACACATTTTTTCCCACTTGAGGCAAGGCTGTTTAAATGTCATCCTTTATGTATTTGACTAAGAGAAGGCCTCGCTGCCGTCAGATGTTCTTCAGCTCAGTAATAAGTTCTGGTGCTGGTGCAAAATTGCTTCGCTCAGGCCAGCGCAAGAGCTGACCTTTACCATGCACTCTTTACTTGGTAATATGGACAGCGATCATATATCTGCAACTGAGTTATCAAACTATGATTGGGTCTGTCTTTCACTATAAGATTTTAAGTCATTTTTCAATCACCAGCGAGGGGAGCTCCGGTGTCATAAGCTACCGATTCGATCAGCGACACTGATTCCGTCAAGTCAGTTCAGCTCGAGGATTCGGTGTTCCTTACATGCACCGAGCACCACCTATCCCTGGTCAAATTTAGGAGCTCAAGCAAACGTCACATGTAGTCACGGGAACTTATGTTGATGGGACAGAAATAAGCTGTCATCCTGTCAACTCCCAACGCTGGACCATTTATTTACCCTCAACGGCTGCTGTGCTCCTCCATCTGCACAGGAATTAGCTGTGAGCTATTGAGCGATGGGCAGTGGGAGTGTGTATGTGTGTTTGTTCAGCTCAGCCTTTGAGTGAACTCAGAACTAACTCCAAACTTGATTTCTCTGTACACCTGTGAAGCAGCTTCACAGGGCCTCGGGATAAATGCAAAATTCTCATTTACAGCTAGTTGAAGCATCGTCAAGCCACACAGATGCACGGAGCACCCTGGGCACCCATCCAAAATCGGAGTCTAATTGTGTCTTTCCATTGACTTTGTGTGCAATCATGCTCCATCTGAAATTCAATGATAATTGTATCTCCTTAGCTTAGGCTACACTTTGGAGCTGTTTCCTTAAAGAGGACAGCAGATTTTACTGTCACTTCTAAGGTAAGTCTATGAAAGGTTAACAGAAATAAGTGTTGTTTTTACCACAGCATCTTAAACCAAAGCTTTGAACAGGTGAGTACAAGCAGTAACACACAAACAAATAGAGCAGTGGGGCCATTGAGCTGAGAGATGCCTCCTGAAATGGTAGGCTCGCCGATTAACCCACTTCGATTTGTAACTCTGTCTAATCCCCCCTGCAGCAGGGCTCCAGCCTTGTGTCATTACCAAACAGCCGGAGAACACAAGAAAAATGAGAGAGAGACCCTGAATGGAGAGAGAGAAACAGGAGAACAAGCAAACGTAGCAGATAGAGAGACAGGAGACAGGTGTGGGAATCATTACCCTGCAATAAGTGAATAGCACAATAGCAATATGCTGTTGAATCCCCATGCTCTGCCCACCGACAAGACAGCACGATGCAGTTGGACCTACTGCTGCAGGGAACGGGGCTGTTGTCTGAACATGCAGTCCATCATTCACTGTCACAGGCAGCGGTGAATCAGATGCCTAACTAGTGAGCTTGTTTAACCTGGGGGAATTGATTACACGCCTTCCTTCCCCTGACATTTAGAGCCGTGGTACTAATTGTACAATAAGCAGTGTCTGTAACATTGATAACGATCCGAGCAGTACATCTTTACGATGATAGGTGTATGTTAGTCCACTCAGCAACGCTACATGCTGCAGACTGTGCTTAAAATATAAACCGAGCCGTATGCAACACACAAAAAAGCATTAATGGTGGTCAAACACTTGGAAAATTCCTTCGCACACAACAAAGCGTAGCTGCGGGGTTCTTAGCATGGCTTAATGGAATCAAGTTTAAAAGTTTTAGAGAGCTTGTTTTGCAAAGGAGATCTGAGAGAGCTTTTTTCTACAGAACCGAGGGGTGAGCATACGCCCACATCATAGCCGAATTTTCATTTCTATAATTGTTTTTCCTCACATTACTCTTTCTACGTAGTGCCTATGCAATTCATTTTACAGGAAAAGAACCCACACGAGGCTAAATTAAGCCACAATAGCTGCTCTGTGAGGCTATACTTAGGCAAAGCAGTGCTTTAAAGCTAGAGTGTGGGGTTTTTACATATAAATGAACATCCGTTACACTGAAGCCCTTATAAAATGCAATACTGATTAAGCCTATCTACAACACGCATTTCACAGTATACCACTTTAAATCTGCTTTCTGCGGTGATATTCCCATGCTGGCGCACCAGTAGCAATTCAGTTTAAGTGAACCAGCAATGATTTCTTTTTCCAGAGCTAAAGAGGAGAGTAGTGATGGAGGCAGAGAAGGCTACAGTAAATAGGAGTACAGGAGTATGGTGAAAAAATCTAGGAAGCACCCAAGAAAAGTTCCTGATGCTCTAGATATAGCTGAAACTTACATTCAGAGGAAGAATTATTTTCTAAAAAACAAACATAAACATGCATCAACAGTGTCTGTGTAATTACTCTCGCTGCCTGCTGGGGTAGACAAAAACAACATTGCAGGTTTGAGTGAAATAATGAAGGCAGGCATTATTGACCAAGATTATCATCCCATGCTAACACTTGTTATTTAACAGTAAATACCTGTAATAGCAGACTGATATGAAATTGTCCTGTCGGGATCATGTATAACTGCGATTTTTTTCAATAATCTATCCAACAACTGTAAAGATTCTTGCTCAGAACCAAAAATGAGGAGAAAAACAAAGTCACAGGACAACCAAAGTACGTAGGATTCACCATCTGGGAACCCTGAATGTCTAAATATAATCCTGTGGCACAATCTATCTGGCACATGTGAATATCTTGTATTTCACCAAAGAATACGATTTCTGACCTGCTGATGGCGCTACAATGAAGAAAATGTCAAAGGATCATCAGAAAGAGAAGAAGAACAGTGAGGAAAAAGCACGAGAAGCAAAGCAAATAGTTAGTCCTGTCCTGAGAAAGTAAAACAAAGGTTGTGTTCCAAGACTGTGAACTTTGCTGAAACATGGAGGAAAAGCAAATTTAATTTCACAGTGAAAAAAGCCAAGTGTGGGAAGAAACCATCTGTGAAGACTGCTGATGAGATTTAAGGAGATACCTGCAGTTGAGAGCTGAAATAATGGCGGCCTAACGCTGTACTCACCATTTACTCAGACATCTTTGTACACACAGCTTATGAGATTTTGACTGCACAAAAACCTGTGCTAATCTTGTCATAGCGACAGCTGCTCCGTCTACCTCTCCTCCCTCCTCTGCCTCCAGTTCGTCTCACTGTTCCCTCTGTATGAATGCTGCATCCCTTCCACCAGTGCCATTCCTCACCTGCCCACCAGCCTTTGCTCTTGAGTTTTCCTTTTCCTGCTTGACACCTGCTCACCTAGTTCCATCTCATCTGCAAATAACTCCATTAAACATAAAGACAGACCATTGTAAGCCTCTGCCAGGTTGCCCGTGTTGTCTTGTTGCCTTGTTATCGCATCCTTCATCCTGTTCTTGCTGTCTGTACCTGTTTATATGACCATCTGCCTGCCGTTCTATTTACTGCCTGTCGCTCACAGCATTTTGGATTTGTTTGTCATATCTGATTGACTTTGTTTCCAACTGTCAGCTTGCCTGTGTACTGAGTAAATACTTACTCTGCACAGTTTGAGGCTCCAATTTTGCAATCCAGTGTTGGAATTCTTCATAATTGTTGCTTTATATTTGTGCCAGAGTGATTGTTTTGCATTACAAACTGTGTAAATGCAAACTGAGCGTTATTATTTCAGATATATGTCTGTGTTTGCCCTTCGTCGGAAATTGAAACAGAAGTGTAATTATTAGTTTTTCTCATTGTCAACAAACTGCAGAACAAAACCAAAACCAGCACTACTTTGTTGGTGCTTTGTGACCTTCCTAACTTGCGTTTTTACCTTGTGTAACCTCTCTGTCTGTCAACATATTTGCTCAGAGCCCAGCTGCAGTATTTAGCATTGTCCTTAAAAATTTTCATAATTTCCAAATCATCACTTTCAATCATGCCCAGAAACATCTGAACACTGTAGTTTATTTTTAGTAAAGTTAACCCAAACAAGTATAAACACTACATTTGTCTGGGATTAATTTCAATCACGGATTAATCCGCATGTGGAGCCCTACTGTAGCTGCTATTTACAGAATCACTACATTGTGTAGAGCATCAACTCAAACCTGTAATGTCCACATTCACTGTGATGAAAGAACATATCGCTTGAATTGCCTCATTCATATGTTTTAATAGTTTTCTTAACAACAATAAAGCCTCCTATTTTATGGCTCAAGGACATGACACCGATGGCAGTCTGCAGCTTTCTGCTCTTGTTGCTTTGACAGTCACACTGAATGAAACAAGTCTGACTCACAGAATGAAGCATCCTTCTTTGCAAAGCTCTTTGCATTAATCTGGAACGTCATTCTCGTACATTAACATTTTGTAATACAGAACTCTTATTGATAAAGTTACTAAAAGGCTCTGAAGTACACACAGCAAGAGGCCAAGCGTTATGACTGCTCCCACGCAAAACTACAGCGAACTCATCAGCATTTCAGTTGTGTATTTATGTAATGTTCTCATCAAAGACCAACGTGCTAAATTTAGCTTTTATTTTGCACGTACATATACCCAAAACAGCTTTTTATGAACCTTCCTGTTTCTATCATCCAGGTCACCACAGCAACACAGTCACCACATTCCTCATCATTTAAATTAAATGAAGTGGTTCGGCCAGTAAACAAGCACCTGCCCACATCCTATGTGCTGTCACTGGTGACATATAAAGCCCCTTTTCAGTACACAAACAACCCCCTTAATGTCTGTCCCTTTACTACATTCAAGTGGCCAATGAGTCTAATGTAAATGGAATCCAACAACTCTATAGGGACGCATCCGTATCTAAATCTACCCGCATCAATAATGTAAGTTGGAGAATAGCTCGTCTCACGTAATTCACCCCTTCCAACATCCCTTGAGACTTTGCTGTACACATGGTTGCTTTATTCTGTATTTTTATGTAATATACAACCTCTTTATGTTCTTCTCTTTTTGTGTAGCAGATTGTTCCCAAACTCTTTAAGGGGAATGGGGCGGAAAAGAAATTGTTATGGAACAGAAAATTACAGAGTTAAGCGCACTGAGAGATTTGGTCACCCAAGAGCCACCATGCATCAAAGCCGTGTAATAAAGGAATAAAATAGAATGTTAAAGTAAATGTTCCCTACGAATACTAATGTGAGCAGAATCCACCAGCACACAGGTATTTGATGTCAGACTGATTTTTGTTTGTCTGACCTACAGGTCAGTTGTTGGAAATGCTGTTGTAGTAAAGTTAGAAAGAGAGAAAATTGGAAGTATTCACACATTTCAAAAAATATAATAAAGCTAATACAGTGAAGCTACAAGTTTTAGCATCACATGGTAAAACTGCTATAAAAGAAGGGGTTCCTTCATGTTCAAAAGTCCAAAAAATATGCTTTCATTTGGATATAGCTGCCAAGCCATACTTCTTTTTGCAATCCTTACTTGACTCTTTCCAAGAAATTCAGAGAAATTTGATTAAATGTTGCAATTAAATGCTTAGAGCTTCCAGAGTGTTGAGACTTTTCCAACATCTCAGACAGGATTTGACAGGAAAAAGTCGCTGTGGCTGAGCTTAAGGCACAAACCCCACTGAACACGCCTCATCACAACAGAAGTAAAATAAAAAATCTGCATGGTGTATCTGCTTCTATCTGCAATAATCAATATTCTTATTAAAACAATTGATCAAAGGATTAATCTGAAAGGGTTCAGTCATAATGATGAACTCCATCAGCTCTATGAGGCCTCTGAATGTCTTTTAGCTCATTATTTCAGCTTGACATCATTACTGTTTTGTTTTATTTTGTGTCGCTGCTCCCAGCCTCCCAGTTTCATCTGTAGCAAGCAGCTGCTTTCACACAAAAAATGCTCTGAAAAACCCACTACCTCGGTTAAATTTGTCTCTGCTCAGTCTGTTACATAATTCAAGCAACAACTTTCCTGGAGGCTCCGTTAACATACCAGTTTATGAAGAAACACGACTGGAGACTCGTGGGGGATTAGGATTTGTGAATGTGTGTAGGCTCATGAGAGACACACAGATGGAGTGTACATCCTCCTCTAGAGATACCCTAAGTGTAAAAGTATGTCCATGTCTGCCCTATATGCTGGCTGGCTTAATATAGACGTTCACCATAAGAGGCTCTCCAAAGGACTTTGAGCAACCAAAACTTTTAATGCGGTCATTTTGAGTAAACTTTGACATCCAGCTTAAGAATCTGATTAGTATGATTCTCACTATTGCACGAGAAAGCAGCATTCTTGTTTTAATTCGGAGCTTCTTTTTGTGTTGGTCAGCAAATACATTACATTAAAAATTTACATTTTACTTGTCTAATAAATCCTTTATCACCCAAGATTACATCTGGGACTTTAGGTCAGTTCCATTTGCTCATTAGCTTGTTTTCTATCATTGAAATAGTCTGACGGCTGATTTTACAGTTGGGCCCAAAAAAAAAGAAGTTGTAGTGCTTTTTATTTTTTCACACCTTTGAATTGAGATTAGCACATTTCTTTGTATTTATTCCTCTCCACAATTGGAAGGTGCTTCAGTCTGTGAATCTTCACACGTCGCCTCTACTGCTCTCATTAGTTACTATGCAACCATCATGGAGCATGGAGATAATTGGAGTTCTGACAAAGACTGCGGTGATCAAACCCTGGGTAATCTTAGTGAAACCTACCCAGACAAAAAAAAAAAAAAAAAAAAAGACACTGGAGGGACTCTATTCATTCAAGAACATAGACTAAGTTGCATTCATTATCTTCACAGATTATTTATGGCATCCATCTACTTATGAAGATCATTAATGTGATTATGATCTGATTAAGATGATGTTTTTCTCCCCACTGATATTCTATAGTGGGTGTTGAATGCTTAAACCCAAAGCCATGGGAGCCTATTTAAAATTATATTGACTTGAGTCAACTAATTGGCTGAGGTCAACTACTCATCAATTTTCAGCTCTGTCCACGTCAGCAATACTGAAGGTGCCTGAGAAATAGATGTAGACACAACAGACGCAGACTTAATATCATTTTAAAGCTCTTAGGTCCGGATGAGATATTACGCAATACCGCATAAGTGCTTCCACAATCTTTCTTCTCTTATTATCAAATGGCAAGCAATAATCTCTTGCCTTTCAGCCAACATCCATTATGATGTATCACATCTGTATAATATATAGCATAGGCCTAGTTTTCATTGCTATCTTTATGCTTTTACAGCAGACATGCTGAGAGGTGGAAATAACAGGGTACTAAAATGGGGGGCTCTGAAATTCACAGTCCTGCTCCAACAATCAATAAGCTCTTCTTGACCTTTATGTGCATCAATAATGGTATTTCTGCCTTTTGGAGGAGGATAAGAACTTTAGTTCATCCTCAGACAGGAGTATTTCTCCCCCGTGAAAACTGCTGGCTTAGGATTCAAGTGCTCAGGAGCTCAACCAAAAGCAAATATTGAGACTTAAATGGCAGTGGGGAAAGTGCACGAAAGAGAATTACTGAGAGAAATGAAAAAGAAATCTACCAGTGTCTCTACATGCTTACATAATTCCCATTCTTCCTTTGACTTGTGCTTGAATTAAGGCTTGCAAAACCACTGGCCTTGGGTTGAATGTCTAGCATGACATTGGTATTCAGTGTGTGCGTCCCTTTCTGTATGTCCACCTCTGAGTCATGCAGAATGAACCCTTGGCAGCTCTAGGTACATGACCTTCCCTCCAACACCAGCACCGCTGCTGGCTCTCCACATGGTAACTTGTTAATGTCAGAGCTCTCTCTCTCCTATCTGTATCCGTCTCTCTCAGTGTCTCTTCATGTCACATACTCAGAGGTGAAAATTTTGACCCACAGGTCTTACACAATCATATCCTATCCCATTTGACCCTTGCAGGCTTGAGACGTTGGCTCCAACACCCAGGAACAAGTGACCTTTGATGGGCATGTTATAAACACCAGCCACATCCTCCTCATTGTATGATAAGTTCCAGGCCTTGATGTAAATGTAGTTTTCTGCATGTCATATGACTCAGTAAAGCTATAGGTGCACAGATCCAACATCAAAACACTTCATGGGTCATCACTTGCTACCATTCCCTGGAGATTTGCCTCGCAGAAGCCTGTCTTTAACTCTGAATTTAAGATAACCCTAGGTAGTGTTTCAAAAGGTTAGGCAGGGTTTCAACATGGGTGAATCCAGGCTGTGCATTTGGACATCAAAACTGCTTATGTGACAAATACCAGAGAGGACTTCACGTCCTCTGGGCCACTCACGCTTGAAGGCTTGCATACTTAGTTTGGTGACTCATCTGAAGTGAGCTAGAGGCCTATGTGTTTTTTTTATGCTTTTTTTTTCTAAACGGCTTTCTGTTATGTGACATTGGTAACAAAGTGCTAAAACAGATGGTTTACGACAAACCTCTTTGCAGTTCTCTATTTTAATGGCCCCTCTGGAAAAATCAAACATATATGCGATGTCATCACCTGCCCGTGTCTCTGTTTCTAATGCGAGGCCTCCGACGGAGGGTAACGATGAGGAATATAAGATTATATTGCTAATACATACCAAAGCACGAACGTCCTGCTTTGCCATAATGACAAATACGGCACTGTTTGAGACATCCCTCTGTGACATCTCGCCATTATCCCCAACCCTGTGCCTTATCTGTTCACTAAAAGAAAGTACACAGGGCGGTTCTATCCCCCGCACGAAAAATAAGTGGCAGGCAGAGAGCCAGATGGGGTAGAGGAAATGGGAGAGAGGAAAGTGCTTCTACACCAGCTGCTATCCTGAAAAGTGGTTACATTTATAGGATGGAGAGGAGATCAAAGATGTTGAGACCATTACACACACATGTGGCCTCTTCTTTTCATGGGACTCCAGCGGGTCAGGTGGTAATGACTCCCCTTTCACATTAGAGGGTGTTTAGTAGGCCAAACCTAACAAAGGACTGCGATGATCAAAGAGGCTGCGTGGCTCGAGCTTTGTGTGTTTGAATGGAGAGTGGGGTTTTATTTTGTTTGACCATGTGTGTGGGTGTGTGTGAATATAAACCCCAGCCCTGATGTACTTTCTGGATGAGAATAATGATGCGAGGAGATACTCCACTTTTTGTTTCTTTCTGAAAGTTGTGGCTACGAGGAGAGGAAAGAAGCAGCAAAAACAAACTTTGATGAATCCTTTATACTGCGAGATATCACAGATTTCCAACAACATCCAATCTATCCAATCTAGCTCTCTCATGGGGTCCTCTTTCACTCTGCTCCATGCCACTTATATACTCTAAAAATCAACACTAACTGCTTAGCATAGTTGTATGGTTACTTAACATAAAACTTCTTGCTTGTCTGAGAAAGATTCTGGTTAAAATAATTTTCATTCTTTAGATGTAATTCCTAGAAATACATTTTAAAGCCACATAAACAATCCATAAATCACACTTGATGACTCTTAACACATACACACATGATTCTAAACTCTTGCAATGGTTACTCAAGGCCAACATTCCTGTAATTAGGAATCCAAGGCCTTATGAAGGGACCCATACGCACACATCATGTCTATATTTGCTTGTGTGTGTGTATTGTGCAATTCTGCAGTGTAAAATCCCTGCAGACAGACTCAGAATCATCCGTTTTCACATCTCCATCTCAACACATCGACGTAGTCTCCAGGAGCACAAAGATAACAACATGAGCAACAGCCTTTAGGTGCCTCTGCCAAAAATATTCCAGCGTGTAATTATTCCCTGGCATCAAAACATGACTCATATCACGGCTAGTGAAAAGTAAAAAAAAAAAAAAAAAAAAAAGTCACATCTGTGTAATTTATGTCGAAGTTGCGAATGGAAACCTGCCAACTCTCACAGTGGAGGTCAACCACAGAAAGAGACAATGTTCCAAACAAAAAATATGACAATAGCCCTATCAAAAGCTTATTCATATTACCATAAATATCAATTTTTGTTCACCTTGTCTGCTGCATCACACGTGTCAAGAGTGACCTTCTGGGATGATAAAACGCAGCTTTGTGTTTCTCTGTAAACTGACGTGCAGTTCTGGCATCTCATCACTAGGAGGTGCACTTGTATGAAACTTAATCTCCACTCCTCACATCCCTCATGGTTCCTCCACTGTCACTATTGCCAGCTATAAACCAGCTTTGACATACAATCTAAAAGCATTCCTCATGAGGGAATCCTGACAGAGTGGGTGATTAAACTAGAATTTTCACTCTATGTGGCATGTGAGTGATGAGCATGTTGAATTTATTTTTATTTCACAAAGTCATTGATTTTGTGAAGTTAGTGATGCTTGTCTGCTCAGTAAATTGAGCAGAAATCAGGTTATAGAACCAAAAAAAAAAAAAAAAAAACAAGTCATCCATCTGTGTCAGAGGTGGAATTCATGCATGTCATCACTCACAGACCACGATCATGGCATCTGGAGTCTCAAACCCCCAACAAGTCGATGCAAGTGATGGGGAGAAAGACTCCACAGCCCTGCGTAAAGAGAGGGAGGGTTTCCACGGTGCTTTTGGAGGGTATTCCCCCTCTTAGGTCCGTGCGTAATAGGACTGATCAGTACAGAATGGTCTGAGAAGAAGAAGTGATAATGGCCTACTTACCATATTGACTTCTGATACCATGTCTATGCTGGCTATGTCTATATTCATCCCCACTCCAACCGGTGCACCTGGGACAGATCAAAACAACGAAAGAGAAAGTGGACATCATGGTGTGAGTGATCCACACTGCACATCAGGCACTTCACGAAAAAAAGAGAAAGAGAGTGAAAAGATAGCGTGATGGGAACACAGATTAACACTTGTGAATGTAGCTGTTGTCAGCCGGATGATAGTTTACAGTGTTCATTTCGGCTGGGATTAGACGCGCTGACCTGCCGTGACAGTGCTGGTATTCCCCCCTCCTCCTAAAAGTTGTTGGCATGGAATCACACAGTCCTGACGCACTCAAATACCCCAATTGCAGCATGTATTTAAGGAATAAACATCTACTTGTGTGTAAAAATTCCCGCAAACGTGCGCTGGGAGATGCCAAACACCTTCTTCACTGTTGTGATTTCTCATCCAAATAAACGAGCTGGTGTAATTTCGTGCGCATTCATCCACATCACTCGTGTATTCTGTGTTTTTTTTCTCTCACACATTCACTCCCACTGTGTATTAGATAAAATGTCAAAGACTGTGGCACCTGCAGAAAAGCCGAGAAGTCTCTTTTACTTTACTGCAATTGAGAGATCAGCGATTGTTCTGTACTAATTCAAACACTGTACTATTAAACAGGCTGACAAGGCGAACACTAGTTGGTGAGAATACGAGTTGATTTACCTCCGAAATCTGGCCTCAATCGTATATCATAACCTTTCAAGAGTCTATCCACCGTTTCTTTCACCAAAGACATATTGCTTGGGTCATTGACACTGGCACTATGGGAGGAAAAAAGAAAACACAGAGACAGACAACAGCAGATTTACATTCGAGATATTCTTGGAGCATAAGTGTTCCCCCATTCCGCCTGTAACACAGTCACACTAAGTAAAAAATGAGTGGAGCATCCTCCGACCCCTTCCACTTACCTTTGGGCGCACACCACAGCCACTATGATGGGGAGCAACCAGACGCAAAAACACCTCATTTTTCTTATTCTGAACACTGCCATAGTTAAATCATGAGTTATATTTCTTCCTTTTTTTAGTGAAGACAGACGAGCTCCAACTTATTCTTGCCTGTGCAGTAATTCCAATGCCGGGCGCATGCGTATTCCCGACCACAACATCAAGAAGCAGCGCCGCTGCTGCTGATGGTAGTGGCAGTTCCAGACACGGAGGAAATTTAAAGGAGAATCAAGGCTTCAAGTTACTCCAGGAGCGCACGGGGGTCTCCCTGATTTTTCTTTCCTTTTTTGTCCCTAGTGGGACTGTTTGAGAGCTGTGATGGAGGGAAGTCGATAGTTTGAAACCACGGGGGAGAAGAGGAAGAAGTGGGTGGGGCTGTCTCTTCCTATTCGCTCTTCTGCTGCCTGCTCGTTAGGTGTCTCTGAGCAAGGCACTTAACCTCTGAGCTACAGGGATTCTCCCAGCTTACACACTCACTGGAACTAATGGCAATACAAAATGCAACAAAAATGAAATTAACTGTGTGTGTGGGTGAAGCAGAGTAGCATTGGGATTAACTTTATTTTAGTTTTGAAGGTTTAAAAGTTGGCCACGAATGCAAATTTTCACCCCATAAATTGGAAATTCAATAAAGATCGTAATATTATAATATGTGTGATTACTAGACATATTACAGTTACATTATTTGCACATTTATTATGACTGATACGAGTTTCTACACGTGATTTTTAATATAAGGCAGATCTAGAACAAACTGCGTAAAACTGCAGCCTTCTGGGGCAGCTGAGAGAACTTTCACTGTCCATGGTGCTGAAATCCGTGGATTCCTTTCTCAGACACCTTCCATTCAGCTCTCTTCCTCCCTCTCCACATAGCAGAGGAGGGGTTTCGTGCTATAAATGTACCAACGATTGCTCACGCATCGATCTCAACGCATCCGGGCCTCTGACATGAAAAAAAACAAACAAAAAAAACCGAGAAGCGTGTCTTCGTTCAACTAGAGGCGCGGTGCCAATGCAGCGCCGCGGGCTTGGAGTCGGGTTGCATGGAGCAGAGGCAGTATGCGCTGAAGCCTCCACTCAGCAGCACATATCTCACAGCCATGCACCGCTTGTGGTGGCTCCACGCACTGGTAAGCAGGATGTGCGCCGCTGCGTAAACTCGGACACGACTCGTCATGGATATGGTGGGATCAGAGGCGGATGGTGGAGCAGTGAGCCCTTCAGTAGAGATCCTAGAGCGACTCTCCTGCCTGAGAGAGGAGGGGAACCACGGTGATCATACCAAAGAAGCTGCTCCCCCACTGCACAAACACCACTTGAAACTTGCCCCATGTTGAGACTTATTGATAAAGAAATTAGAACCCATTGTGTTTTCACATTAACTAAAATTGTTGCGCACGATTTGACCTGATGGGGGCGCTGTAATTAAAACTCGTATCAAAATCATTTAAAAGTCTAATCAAAAGCAAATTAATTTGGGTAATTTTCATTTTCAGCCCCATTGTTCTAATTGATAACAAATCTGCAGGGGGTTAATATGAAATTATTGAGAGTTAAAGATCAGTTCAACATTTTTTGCCTATAATTTCATTTCAGGAACTCCCCACACATGACAGAAATCCAATTATGTAAAATACACCCAGTTGGCACTTTATTAGGTACACATACCCAAAACTAATGGTGTAATCCCAGCAGCTCTGCATTACATCCCACGTCCATGAAGGTATTAATGTTCTGTTGTTGCTGAAACCATTTTAGAAAGCTGTCGAGTCAAATGCAGGATCACTTTGGATGGTGCAGTTAGTGGTGAGGTTGAACTGGATTGAGGGGTTTTAGTTATTCAGGCGACCATCATTTACATGAATGGAATGAATAAAATAATAGAAGCTCAGAATAACACAATATAGTTCACAAATTACATTTTCCAAATTGATCATTCAGCTAAATCAACACCTCTTTACAATGGATTCAACAACAGCAACAACAAAAAAACATTAAAAACCTTCATAAAGATGGAATTTAGTGCAAGGCTAGACTGCATTAGTGTAGACATATGTACCTAATAAAGTTTTTTTTTTGCTTTGTAAGAGAGGAAACAACCAAATCTAAGGATGAGTTTTGTTTAGTGATTAAAAATAGGTCATGGTCAGTTTCTGCAAAGAAAAAAAAGGCACAATTTTAAGGCAATAAAGCATGGGCAAATTTGTGCTTTTAGCCAGTGCACTTCATCTCTAGCACAGAGCATGATATCATGGGTTTACAGTCATTTTTCAATTTCAAATTGCAGCACAAGTGCAGATGATTTGACCTCTGTCAAGCTCTGAACACTTACATATCAGTGTGGTTAATATTAGACCTGCAGTGGACAGTTAACATTACATCCCATGTTATCACTTCTAACAGTGCTGGTGATTATCATCATGACCAAATTACTTGAGCTAAGATGAGTTAAAGTGCACTATTGTGCCTTCTCATTGTGAAGTATGTGAGGCATATTTTGCCAAGCTACTGTAGATTTGTCCGGTCCATTGAACTTTACTGGATTAACATGTCTATAATATAGCCAGGGTCAAGGCCCTGACAAGTTTTAGAAGTGATCAGCAAAAACTTAAAATAAATTCTAAAATGGACAGGAAGCCAGTGGAGGGAAGCTAGAACAGAGGAGATGTGATGGTGCTGATAACGAGGTAGTTTGGTGACTGGTTTGTCAGCCACTGGGGAGAGCACCAAGACCTCCCGAGTCTGTTCCAGGGCCGTGCAACAGGATCGGCACCATGGATAGCACTCAGGACATTTGGTACATCTTTCCCTAATGCGCCTGCCACCATGTTTTATATCAATTATGTAATCAACCAAACAAGGGCTGCCATCAGAGTCCGACTCCAATTGTTATTTCTCATGCATGCACAGATTGCAGTCATGAATGGCAACTCAGTCTATCTGAGTAATGCACAAGTTTGGTTATGAAGCGCATGATGGAGATGGTCACTATTAATCAGGGGTTTACATACCATGACATCTCTTTGACCGTGCATTTCATATCTCACTAATATTCATTAGAGAATGAGCAGATGGCGGAACAACAGAGTGCTTTGCCAATCATAATACTGTGAGTATATAAAAAGAAAAAAGTTGTATTGTAAACCCTCAAATTTGAAACTAGCACTCAGGCAAGCAAACAAATACTTTGACCCGCTATGCCGTTCTTAATGCCTGATTAACTCGCTTGTTTAACATTCCCAAAAAGGGCTCCAGCTCTTCTATTTTCTCTCTCTCTCTCTCTCCCTGTCTTTCTGCATCTTTGCACTAAGGGGAATATAATGAGTGCGTTTCCGAGCCCTCTCAGTAAAACACCATGCATTTCTGCCAGTGCAATATTCAGGTTGCCCTGTGCTGATGGATAAAAAAAGGATGTCCGCAATGTCTGGAGGAAAGAAAAAAAGGCATTTGTGTTGTTTCATGTCAGTAAACAAGGGTTTGTTTGTTGGCATCTTGGTAAAAGGATGGAAAATCTGCATATGTAGGGAAGCGGCTTGTGATCTCGCACAGAGAGAGAGAGAGAGAGAGAGAGAGAGAGAGAGAGAGAGAGAGAGAGAGAGAGAGAGAGAGAGAGAGAGAGAGAGGGCTGAGTGCATGGATAACACATCTCAGTTAATCATCTGTCATGACACTGACTTCTACATTTTTGCAACATGATGAAAAACTCGCATAATGGCAAAAGATGTCACACGCAAATGTGTTTCGAGGGGCAAAACATTCAACGTTAAAACGGTTTTCATCTTCACACATGCAAAAACTAGCTTCCCCTAAATGGCACAAGCTTTTTTGCTCCCAAATGCGAAGAAAAGTGGCTATTTTGGTCCCCACTGTTTAGTTGTCAGTGATAAATAAACACAAACTACATAGCTCTGAAATTAATGCCTCAGTGACGATTAGTATGATGAGAGAAGCCTTTTATTCCTTTAGTTCTCAAAGGTTTGGGATCTTCTGGTTAATATCTCTGCAAAAAAAAAGCTATTTCATTACAAGCAAAGGTTCATATTCATCATGCAACGTACTGATAGTGCTATCTCTATGCAGCATATGTTACATTTCTCAATGCTCCCACAATTAAATCTTGCTAAACTATCTTTAAAACCTCGCAAAGCACTGACAAACTAATAAACCCGGAGCACTCAGCTTTTATTTGTTTACACATTTCAGGCATGTGCATATGGGAAGGTGGTAAAAAGGAGAGGGTGGATTACTATGCAGTGCTTAATAAACCTCTACAGCTTGTGGTCTTACTGTGGAGTTTGCACCTGGTCTGTTCTCAGCAGGTAACACCTCCCGTCGATTTAGTGTCTGATATCCATCCAGCCCAACAGAGATGGAGCGGCAATATGCCCAGGCACATGGCCAGAATGAAGTGCCATTATTTCACCCACTTACAGTCTATGTCATAAAGACACACTGGCTGTCAAATCAAAAATTACCAGACAACGCGAGCCTCAACATTTAACATATATAACATTTATAGTATAATCAAACACAATTTGTCAGTCGTAGATAGAAATTGCACTCTGCCTTCTCCTGTAATTAAAACACCTCTCTGTATTTCTCTTTTATGTGTACTGCAATTACAGCATTGACACTGCTGATTAGAGCTCTTTAGCTTGGCAGGAGTGCTCTATTAGCGGCATTGGGAAGGCACATTGAAATTACAGCTTTGTAATTTTTGACGGGGACTATTTGGGTCAGCAAAGTGCAAAAAAAAATTCAGAAGAAGTAAATTAAACAAAGGATGATCAGCAAAATGGCAGGAAATGATTGACACTATTCAATTTAATTTTCAAATTTATGCATCTACATGTGAATAGGAAACACACAATCAAATGGTTACTGTAGCGAAGTGGAACTATTCAGAAGTTGAAGCCCTTAAAGGCAACAATTCTCTAAAACTCTATTACAAAGGAACATGTTGTCAGAGGCTTTTTCTTGCAGTAGGCGAAACATTATTTTCACCTAAATGCAGCGGATTACAAAGCACTATATGTGTGTGTGAAATGAAATAAAAGAATGAAGTAGCGCAGAGTGGGTGTGCAGTATTCAGATAGACTTTCAGAATTGTACGTAAAGGTTCGAATCTCTCGATCTTGGCCTACTGAAATTGCGTTGCTAAACATATTTAAGTAATGGCGCAGTGCAACAAACAGTGGATAAGACAAACAAATAAGGCTGTAGACAAGCGGACAGTTTAGTCTAAACCACTTTATCTTGATGGGAGACAAAAAGGTGCACAGGAAAACAGAGTGAAAAGCTGCAGCAAACACCAAAGTCAGTCTGTAAACTATAGGGTGATGAATTTTACATCATAGGCTACATTTTGTGCTGTTTAAGTTTCTATTTCAGATACTATACTGACAACTTCTTTGAGGCAGTTACTAGTGAGAAATGTTATGATATTTAGTCAATAAGCACCAAAAATAAAACTGAAGTTGAAATAAACTGTAATTTTCCTCTAAAGCCCATGAAAACTTGGTTTCAAATCTGCAAACTGATCCTGTATTATATTAAAATAAACAGCTGTTTTTCTTCTTCCTTTTCTTTTTCTTCTTCTTATTACTATCATGTTTGTTTTGTATTCTGTTGGCAGTACTGGCAGGAGGAACCAAATAACTCTAAAACTGGGAAATTAAATTTTCTTTAAAGCAATGGAAAACTTGGTTTCAAACTTCAAATTGACCCTGTATAATATTAAACTAAGCAACATATAACTCACTTTTTTGTGTTCATTGCCTATTTCTTCTTCATCAACTTCCTCTTCCTCTTTGTCTTCTTACTATCATAATGTTTGTTTTGGTTTCTTTTGATGATGTGGGCAACTGAACCGAATAATTCCAAAACTGGGCCTAGATTTTGATGAATGACTATAAATAAGTTATCACATTTTTGCTAAAAGGGTTTCAGTCACAGGGAAACACGTACAAAATACCAATTAGAAATATCTTGCATAAAAAAATGACAAAAAAATCAACTAGTATTTGTGTTTATGCAGGATCACAGCACTGAACAGGAAAATCTGACAAAGAACATTTGCTTTTGGGGTTAAGTAAATGTATTTAGTTACATTCAATCACTGCAGTGCTTTGGTTTCATCTCTAACTCACAGCAAGTCTCATATTTCATGTAAAAAGACAGTCCCTTTCAATGCTAAGCAGATCTGAAAAAAAAGGGTTTGATATTCATGATTTCCCATCAGTGATGAATCAGAAACACACTCATCAATCTTGGACTGAATAATCAAGATACTAATACAAGGCTTTCCCTTCCTGCACTTTCAGCACCAATTATGTTCATGAATTTTTCACATATCTAATAGATCAATGTGCTGTCTACAGCGGTTGCACTCCATCCATTACTGAGAGCAAAACTGTCTGTCAACATTGCTCTAAAATTCCCTTAGATGCATCCCGGACTGGAGGGTTTGTCTCTGAAGCCCTGGCACAACTACAGGTCCTCTACCGACCAGGAGCCTCCACCTGTCCCAAGCAAAATGTCACGATGGTGGTTTCGACCCCTGAAGTGTAGATAAGCAGGACAAACGAAGTCCATCAGCCAACCTTTACGCCTCATTACCTTCCCCCTACCAGAGGAGGCGCCACCTGCTACCTCTTCAAGGTTGCGGCGTCCTTTTCCTGCCTATATCTAGCACCAAAACAGTAAAAAGCTTGGCCGATTCTAACCTCCATACTCTCTCTTTTTTTAATCTCTTCATCTCTCTTTCGGTCATTCGCTCTGCCCCTGACAGACGTTGGTCCTCGATGCCAGAACTGCTGACAGGAGTCCGGGGTGAGTGTCAGCTTTAGCCACAGTTGCATGGGTGGAAAGATGGAGGGAGTGATGGAAGGAGGGGAGAGGATAGGAGGATTATTTCGGGGCCTCTGCCAAAAGCCACTCTTTTGGTGTCTTGGCGACAGAAGTGGTGAGTTAGAGTGTGACACAGGATGATAACGCGGTGGTTGGCCTCTAGTGTTGCCTTTCCGTCGTGCCACCTGCAGATTGGAAAGATCAAGAGCTATTGTAACACAGTCACACTTACACTTGATGCCATTCAAAGTGAGTTGGGGAATCAGCTATTTGAAGAAGGGAGATCTAGTCTTGTGTAACAGAAGCAAAGTGAGCAGCACAAAACTAAACACATTCTCAACTTATTCCATGCCGTCTTTTAAAAAACACTCTATGAAGGTTGTTTTTCTCTTCAAGAATCAGCTCAACAAACAGTCCAGTGGTGCATTATCAAGAGATTATCAATATGCAATGAAAAATTCATTGAGACATTTGCTCGGTCTCTGTGTATTTTCAGAGTCCTTGACAGACAACCAGCTTCACCAGGTCAAGTTTAATCAGATCAACTCAGTTTGAAAACACAGTTCTGCAGAGTTAGCCAAGAACCACCTCTGCAGGCTCGCTGACTTTAACTTGACATTGATTTTTTTTTATTTTTTGCAGAAGTGGTAACCATAGAAACTGAATACTAACTCTCTATTCTTACATCTGCTGAAGGAGGAATTTCATATGCACAGCAGTGTTCGAGAATAGCGGCACAAATTTAGCACCTGCTAAAAAAAATTTGCATGATTGAAACTAGAATAAACGGAACAAAAAAAAAATTGCCATTTGTGTGTCTGAGTGGACGTCTGTTATTGTCATCAGCTTTGTGGTTGAGTTTCAGACTTCAGGAGTGGTTGTGAAGTGGTCATTGTGGACATTCTAAGGGGTTCTGTTTGGTAAACACCATTAACCACAGTGAGAAATGAAATACAACTGTAGAGCTTTTCCATTTTGACACAATTTCAAAGACGTGACTTTTGCAGCGCTAAAGGGAAATTTTGTTTTGGTGGCAGTGAAGCACTTATTAACCCTTGTGTTGTCCTGTGGGTCAAAACTGATCAGTTTTAAAGTTTGAAAATGTGGGAGAAAAAAAATATTTTCACAGTGAAATTTTTGATGTCCACATTTTCAACATTTTTGGGAAATCTTTGAACATTTTTTGGTGGAAGAAAAGAAATGATAAAAATGTTTCTTAAGAACATTAACACCAACAACAAAATAATCAAATACTTTGAAAGAATTATTGGAATTTTCATCCTCAAGGTCAGAAATTTGGGGATTTTTTTTGCTGAATTTTGGGGGTTTTTTGTCAGAAAAGGAAACAATATTTTTGGTGCTCATAAATGAGGACAACAGGAGATTTAATGAATTCCTCTATTTTGCTGTGTTTTGAGAGCTGTGTTTCAGAAAAAGTGAAAAAGTAAATAAGCCTTTTCATCCCTTATTGAAAAAGAAACAGAATAAAATATAAATATTTACATACAAACCCATATAGGCACCATATATGCAATATTCACTTCATACAAATGCACATGTAACACATGTGCATTTGCACTACATGCCTTATCGATAAGAATAGACCGAATGTGATTATACCGAGTCCTAATCCTGAAGTACTTCATCATTGTTCATTTCAACTTCTGTTCTGCCTTCTTTGTATTTCACTGGGGGCTGTTGGCAGAGTTTAGTGTTGCTAAAGTTTTTCTGCATTTACAAAAAATAAAGTCTGCAGTTCACATGGTAGGTGTCAGAAAATAGAGCTTTTTAACAGTTAGAAACTAGACTTTTCTTAACAATATCTGTTACACAAATGCAACCTCACATAGAAGAGCACATATAACATCCATAGGGAAATAAATGTGTGTGTATGTATGCAGGATATATATATTGTGTCTCTACTCTATTTTTTATAGTTGCCAATTCTGTTAGCTGCCCTGTTTTTCCTACCATGTTCATGCATTTGAATCTAAGTAATGCATTTAAATATTAATGATAAATATGTGTCTACGCATGCAAACATATATACACGTATATATGTTTGCATGTACAACAGTTTATTGAACTGACTTTCTCTGCTATTTTACTACTTTCATTTCCTCTCTCCACAGCAGGCATTTGGCAGCTGTCCAGCACAGTTCATTGTGAAGCTTTTGGCTGTAGTCAGGCGAGAGGTCAACTGAGGCAGTGAGGACAACTGTTTTCTCCAAATCAACATTTTATCTTACTATGATATGGTTTGGTTTCCATGGAAACTGCAGTGGATTCTTTTTTTTTTTTTTTTTTTCTTTTTTCCAAACGCCAAATCCACTGGAGGTGGTGCAGCATATCATGTCTAAGGAGTGGATTTATAATAAGAATGGCAGTTTTTGTATACTGTTGTGAATGTGTGACCACGAGGACTGAGAGCGAGAGGGAGGAAAAAACAGATATGACCGGGCTGAGTCGCAAACTTTGCAAACAACTAAGTTCTATGTAGGTCTTATGCAATGACATGACTGATGTAGGAGCAAATACAAACTCTACCCTCCTCCCTTAATCACTGCGTATCACTAAGACAACTAACACATATCCTCTAACCAATTTTCAATGATTAATTTGATTTCTCATCCCTAATACCAGACATCTTAACCCCTACATAGCGTCCCTAAATTCAAATCTTCTCTCCAGATCTTTTCACCACCACACACTGAATGAAACTTAACTCACACCAACTCCAGTCTAAGTTAACCACAGATCTATGCTGTGAACTGTGCTCAAGTTACTTTTAGAAGCAGTGACCAGAAATTCCTCACCTTTCTCCTGACGCGAACACATTTAGTACTTAATAGTCTCGAAACGCACTCACATTCCACCACACATGCTGAGATTCTTCTACTGTAAGTGGTTACCATAGATACCACATGGTGAGGCTCATGAAGTACAGTGGGTCCATCTCACGTGGGAGAAATCATGTATTTATAGAAGCACTGTGGTGTGGCCAGAAATGAGTTTAGACAATGCACTTTTCAGAGCGATAACAAGCGATGAAGTGGGGTAGCACACGTAAGAGGGACTGTGAGGTTCGCTGTACAAGTGTGTCAGCACTGACTTTGGGTTGTCATTGTGTATGGCAGGATGGAACAAAAATAAGTTGGATTTCAGATCTGTCCGTGGCGCTGAATAACAGATGCATAGTAGAGCAATAAGAATATTCTAGTCTTGAGCAATAGCGTTCTGTTTTTCTTTCTTTCTTATCCATATTCTGTCTGTGGCGTTTCTGTTCTCGTCCTCCCAACATGCTTCTGTGTATATTGGTGTCAGTGTTTTTCCAAAGAACATTTTAAAATGCTAACACCAAGCGAGCAGCTTAGCAAAAGAATCCCACTCTGCTTCTGCCATCTGAGAGCTCCTCTTCCCTCAAAAGGTCAGCGAGTTTCGTGAAAAGTTTCTTTACAATATTCTGCTTAGCTCTGCACCGAGCTGCTGGAGAAAGCTGCTATATGTGTTATGGGGAATCAAATGCAGAGCGCATATCATGACATATTTAATTAAATCCTATTTTGTTGAATAATGAGCTAATTAACAAACTCCTACTGAAGGCTTTTTCCCCCCTTCATCTAAACACGTTGGATTTCGAAGTATGTCGCCTTATCTTCCCAAGGTAATTGTACTTCCTAAATTGACATAATTGAATTGCTACCCACCCTGGCATATGAGGTGTATTGTTCTCATGGAATGAGGCATACCTAATTGCAATCCATCATAATCACTGTGCCTTTTTCATCTCAATTCAGAACTTAAGTCTAATGAACAGTTCAGTGATTATATGTTGTGGAAATATTGTTCATTAGGTATAATGACCTCCCATTATTAGAAAATTGTTCACTTGACATGGGCTTTAAAACCTAATGACCAATTACAAAGTATGGAAAGATATGAACTGATCCGGACAGAGCTGAGATTGGAATTTTAGACCATGTTGGCTCTGGCAGGGTAATCAATAAGACTAGTGGAAGGTTGTTTTTTTTATACCAGAGCTGACTATTATCTGTATCGACTTTAAGCCTGTAGGATTAATATGCGTTTTATATAACCATCGACATTTACATGGCTCCTAATTTAGCCAGTCAAACCATCTGTTCCTCTGCTCCTTGCATCGCTGATGGTGGATGTTTGGCTGGGTGACTGACAGAGTACGCCTCTAGATGTAGCATCCAGGCAGGCAGTGATCCAGTCAGGGAGAGAGGCATTGCATTTTAATAGCCATACAGAAGTCAGTCAGTTAGTCATTCAGCCATTTAGACGATGCCTCTAACTAGTCAGCGGGCCATTCTCTCAATCAGCCATGTCAAACACTTAATCAAACAGCAACCTTGTGTGGAAAGTAACTCATATGACAAGAAAATGGATAAAGAACACATGTATCGAATCCTGATTTACCACATGGCAAGCATCTCTAATCTTAAACGGTATTATGTAGCATTTTTGTGCTAATCTTGCCTGAATTCTTGTAATGACTGACGTGGCTAAAAGGCAGATTATTAGTATCCATGTGGATGTGTCCATTACTATTTCAATCTACCAGCAACAGGGGTGGATTAAAGTGTAATGGCTCTTGTCTGTATCATGTGTGTGTGCGCGTGTATTCTATACATGTGTGCCTCTGCTTGCCTGCAACGTCAGAAGCCATTACAAAGCATGCAAAGCGCATTCACATGAGCAAGGAATAAGTTCACTTTTTGTCCTGGCTTGTCTTCAACCTTAGTCGGTGCCAACAAAATGAATCAGGTCAGAAGCCTTTCATGGTCAGCGTGCTGTGGTTGGTCAGATTAGTTGACCTCATGGTTGATAAGATCAAGAAGATCAAGGCATTACGGTCAGATGACATTGTCCACCACCAAGCCCCAGAGAGAAGCTGAATTTGCAACTACGAATGCGTCTAATGCAGTAATACCTCGGTGGATATTACCACCACCGCTGCTCTCTACTTTTCTTGCTGCTACTATTGTGTCTACCACTTGTAGAAATCCTGCTGCTTTTACCACGATGTTGTTGTTGTATAAATTAATGTTGGACCTGCCACTTCTACTCCTACAACTGCCACTACTGCTACGCTGTACTACAGTTCTTGGATGGTGGGTTGGAGACGATATGGAGAAAAATATCAGAAGATATTTGATCTTGAGTGTACCCAACTAAGTTACAGTCATATTGTATGCCCTGTTCAACACGCTATACCACCCAGCTCCTCTATAATGTTGTACTCTAGGAGGGTTTTCTGAAGAATTGCATATGTCTGTGTTTGTAGATCATGTGGAAGGACTGTCATGCATGCAAATTCAAAGTCTTTCTGAAACATACTAGTTTGACTGCGGCTAAATCTAGCACAGTTTTTAGAGGAATCGTTCCATTTATCAGACACACTGCACCAATATTATCAACTTTGGATGCACTTGGTCTGAAAGTGATTCCATTGTTGTTTGCATATGATTTAACTCATATTTTGAGATCATTATATAACTTGTGTTTTGAGTACAAAGAGACTATAGTTGAAGGATTATGTTGCGTAATCAGTCTTCACATTTTAATGCTGTCAGAAGAATATCCTATATTTTTTCTCCCCCATGTGAATTATTGATAGCATGACTATGATACCACTTATAATGAAAAAGTAATGCTGTGCTGAAAGGAAGTATTCTAGTTCAATTGATCACTGAAGACGTAACAGCACAGACACCCGCTGACATTGGTTAGACAGCACTGGATCTTTTTTGTGCTACAGGAATTCTTGTGGGTTTTTTTGGCTTTATTTTTTTCTTTTTCTTCTTCTTCCCCCCCTCAAGGTTCAACTTGTTTAGTGCAAGAGTTATAATTAGCATTTTTTCCACTGTAGTGGTAGTACAGTAGCTCTCCCTCCCACACACACTGTTTGCTTTAACTTCTATTTGCTCACCAACCTTTAGATTGAATGATCACCGAGCAGATCAGTAAATAAAAACACACACACACACACACACACACACACACACACACACACACACACACACACACACACACACACACACACACACACACACACACACACACACACACACACACACACAATGTGAAATATTCCACTTTTGGCCCAGGAGGTTTTGCTCTTTTTCCTCCTGTGCCACGAGTTGATGGCTATGTGCACTACTTGGTGATGCACTGAAAGCTCATCTTTACTGAGCACCAGTGTACATGATGCAATTTCTTGAATTGTGTGTTTTTTTTTGCAAACAGAAATAAACTCATGTCAGGTCTGTAGGAATGCTCTGACAGTTTGGTATTTCCCCCCTTGTTCTTGGTCTATGGAGTTTGAAGGTGCACTAAATGTACCTACCACCCACTCCACTCAACCACCCAACCACTATATGAATCATACTTTAACTCTAGTAGCAATTTTCTTTTTTTTTTTTTTTTTTTTGCATGGCCAAACCCTGTGATTTCAGGCGCGCACACACGCAGGCACCCTGGACTCAAAGGCTTGGATGCGGTAACAAAATATTATTTACAATTACACAGCCTTCAAAATAGCCCTGGTTACACTCTCCATTGATATAACAGAGCTGTATTTGTGCAAGCTCTCTTCTTTACTTCTCCCTCCTCTCTCTTTTTTTCTCTCTCCATCGCTCTTTTCTTAATCCAATCGGCACAGTAGCCGTCATTATTCCAATCAAACATTCTCCAAATAGTCCCTGTTGCACTTGAGACTGTGAAAAAAAATTGCTTTGTTCAGTTAATGTTGAAGTCCCCCTCGTCCCTCCTCTTCACTCTCTTAAAAACTCTTTAGGTTTTTCCAGCTGAGCGATTCAGGCTGAGGCGGGCGCAACCGCACTAGAGGGGGAAGTCAAGTCGTGCTGGACTGGCGCGATATCCTCGCACGGTTTACAACTAAAGGAAGATCTGACCCGCATTTAATCTTGCTTTAAAATGACGGACTATGCTGATTTTAAAAGTTGACCTGGGATTTCTAGTTGTCGGGTGTTTGCGAGGCATGGCTTTCCTTTTAACTTGCTTATTTCTGTCTTGGTGAGTATGGCAACTCTTTTCTCTGCATGCTCTCGGACTTTTACGCACGGCAGCCACAGACTGTGGATGGATGGGCATTATGGAAACTCTGTATTTTCAGCTGCTTTCTTCTCTGTTGCAATGAGCTTTCATTAGTGTTCATGTACTTTAGTTACAGTGCGAACAGTGTTTGGGGGAATCAGCACAGTGAGACCAGTATCTATTTGGACAACATCACGCGCATATTGGATAGATTACTGGATGGCTATGACAACAGGCTGCGACCTGGATTTGGAGGTATGCTAATGATCGTGTCATTTTGGATTTTTACATAATATTGCCACTTTCTTATTGGATTCATATTCTTGTTTCTAGAGGATAAAGTTTTACTGAAGTAGTTGTTTGTGCCCCGTTATCATTTAGTCTCTGTGCTGCAATAGTTAAGGCAGCTTCTTTTCTTTAACAATATGACAAAATTACCAACTAACAATTAAAAACTGAGTTTTAAAATGAACTTTGAATCATATATATACTGTTTTTCACTAGTTAATTAGATTTTTAGCTGCTATTTTATTTTGTAAATGAGCTATATGTTACATATTGCCTTATTTAAAAAAAAAAAACTTCTTTTAATACGAAGGTGTTAAAATGACAATTAAATGGTCTGATCCAAAGTTTTCTAGAGAATCAAAGCGACTACTTATCACTCTGCTGTAGGTCCAGTTACAGAGGTCAAAACAGACATCTTCGTCACAAGCTTTGGACCTGTTTCAGATGTCGAGATGGTATGTAATCCACTTTGGCTGCTGAAATACTGATGCAGGATACAAGCGGATTCACTGGCTGTCATTCGCATGATTTTGTTTTATTACTTGTTACCAAAGTAAATGTATGGAAACGAGACAAACTGTACAGTTTTCACAGCAACTCTGTGCATACAGCCTCAACTCATGGCTCTCCCAGCCTTCATTATGCCAGCATTTGGGCAGGATGTCATTAGTGCAGCTTAGGATTTTAATCTGGTTGACAATCCCCCCGCCAGAGAGGGAGAGAGCGATGTGGCTGATGTTGGGATGGGATAGGCTGGCTACTCTGCCATGGGATAGGCTGAATGATGTATGTCTGTTGTACTCCACACTGTTTGGCTGTAGGCTTTAGATAGTGTTTCACAGCCTCTAGAGCCTACTTGAACTGCCATGTGATATGCTTGTGGCAGCTCTGTCGAAAGGCATGCAAACAGCTCTTTATGGAGGCAAGGTCACCCATTTGATCCAAAGCAGGATGGATTTGTATCGTAGACTTTGTGCTGACTCTACACATGAAATAATGTAGAACAATTTACAGTGTTTATCATAAATAAATAAATTACCCTAGTTTTCAAACCTGGCAGTCTGTAAAAATATAATAACAGATAAGGCACATAAAGAAAACAATATATTATGTTTTGGGGCTATTTATAGACAATCTAACTTTTTTATTTTGTTAGTACTGGCAGCAGTAGTAGAAAGATCCAGAAAGAGAAAGAAAGAAAAAAAAAAAAACCACCTCATCACATTGCCAATACTCTAGCCAGCAGATTCCTTCGAAACCATGGCTCACAAACCCATCTGCCATTCTCTCTGGGGGTAGTAGATAAAAACGGCAGGAGATAGTAGATGCTGGAGCAGAAGCAGCACCAGCAGTAGGACTGGTGACAGTAGTAGTAAATAAATCCTTAACCCACACTCTAACCCCCCTCCAGGAATACACCATGGACGTGTTCTTTCGTCAGACATGGATTGACGAAAGGCTAAAATTCGAGGGCCCCATTGAGATCCTGCGGCTCAACAACCTGATGGTCAGCAAGATCTGGACACCAGACACCTTTTTCCGGAATGGCAAGAGGTCGATCTCTCACAACATGACCACCCCCAACAAGCTGTTCCGCATCATGCAGAACGGAACTATCCTCTACACCATGAGGTAACAGTGCTGGACAGTGAGATTCAAGCCTAGCCAAGACCGGAATAGAGCACAGACCTGGAAGGCAAATCAAATAAACAGGCATCCAAGAATATGCACAGACATGAAAAGAAATAAAGGGTGCCATTCCAAAAAAAAAAGATATGTGCCATCTGATACTGAAAACAGGCCTTGAAAGCAATTCAAACAAACATGACTCCAGCTTTGTTCCAAAAGGAGATATATATTGAATGAAGAAAAGCCCCTGAGTCAGTGATGGCACACAGACAGATTTTCAAAAGATTATCTAAGTGGATCAACTTTACTTGTAAAGACCGAGATTGAGTTGTTTAATCAATTTAAACAACTATATTATGGTACAAAGTCATAACTTATCTGAAGAAGCAGGTTCAGGCAGGAACTGGCAGCAGACAAGATGGCGGACATCAACCAATAAGGTCATGTGACCTCTTGTGAGGATGTTTTATGAGTCTGAGGCTTTAGTGATTCCAGTGAGACGATGTTTAGTAGTGAAATATGAGCTGTTTGCAGGAGATCACAGATAAAAGGACTAAGGCACTAGAATTCTGAATGAAAAACAAGGAGATTCCCGGAATGTTGTTAAATGAGAACTGAAGAAACCCTTTGTTTAGCTGTTTGGCATAAAATTGGTGGAAAACTGCAGTTCATAATGGGATATAGCTGTTTAGAAACAAGCATCACAGCAAATGTAGCATGGTAATTAGAGTGCTGCGCATAAGACTGTATTGGCAATGCTAGTGTTAAACTAAAATTATTCGTACCTAAACTTTCGTGAGACACTTTGGCTGACAGGGAAAAAATGTTTTGCATGAGCGTTAAATCATTAAATCATTTGTGATAAATTACCCTCTTCCTTCTTTGTGCCTGAGAAGTTTCCTCAAAGTTCTGACCTACTTAGTAGCAGCGAACGCTTGTATTCACTTTCAGTCTGGTAAACAGGACTACTTTGGGTTATCGCATTAACAATAAATCAAAGTAATACATCTACACCAATCAAAAGAATCCAGAAGACTGAGATTTAACTTAGATTTAAATAACTGCAAATTTATGTGAGTCTGAATAGGAAATACCTCAAATGAATCTGCTCTGCATCTGTAGATTTATGAGGAGACTGGCAGTCAGACGTGCATGATGAGCTCCATTCTAATGAAAGAAAAGTGGAGCATTTCACAAAAACAACAAGGTTAAGGGGAAAAAAAATCACTGTCAGATCAAATATTGGTGATTCATAAATAGGACGACAATAACAGCTTGAATAAAGTTAATTTCAAAAAGGTTTTGGTGTGAAAAACAAACAGCAGGTTCTACTTCAGCTATCAAAGCCTGTTTCCAATGCGATATCTTGTATATATGTACGTATATGGAGATTTTTTTAAGCTGATTGGATCCAGCTTTAAACTGCAGATATTACTTTGCTGGTATCAGTGGATCAAATCAAAATAAAACAACTCCTTTCAACTCTTCTCTACTCTGACAGATTAACTATAAATGCAGAATGCCCCATGCGTCTGATGAACTTCCCGATGGACGGCCACGCCTGCCCACTCAAGTTTGGGAGTTGTGAGTTTGTTTTTTGATAAGCCTCGCTGGTCTGACAGATGGTGTCACTCTCCAATGATCACTCTGTCAGCGAATAACTGACTGTCTGACAAGATGTCTTCAATCGTTTCAATTTGAAATGTCATATACAATACATTTGGGAACCCAAAATAAATACATGCTCCTAGTTAACTGCGTTATTTGTGCGTACTCTCATGAATTTTTCTGGCTTTTATTTTTAGGGATGCAAACTGTAAAAAGTTTTAAAAGTGAGAAACAAGGAAGTATGAGAAATATGTGTCTCTTTATCCTTCGTGTTTAGATGCCTACCCCATCAGTGAGATTGTGTACACGTGGAAGAAAGGTCCTTTATCTTCTGTGGAGGTGCCGCAGGAATCATCCAGTTTGTTGCAGTACGACCTCATTGGTCAGACAGTATCGAGCGAGATGCTTAAATCCAATACAGGTGAGCAGAGATTTCTTCAAATATACTCAGACCTTTAATGAATCCAGTCCGGTGTTCATTTTGTGTTAAGATTAGAAGAATGGCGGTCCAGTGTTTCACAGCTTTGAGGTGATGTGTGACATGTTTTAATGAGGTTTTCCTGGTACAATAAACGAAAGCTTTTTTTCTAAGTCATGGTACCTTTAAAATGATATAGTTAAGTTGTGCATGCAAGTAAAATAAGTATATCCTGTATTTATCACTAAGATATCTTCTAGAAAAAATGAGTATAGTTCCATGATCCAATACAACAACCTTGTGCCTATGAATGTCTCCCCACCAGCAAATGTTTTTGGTGTTTTTCTGTACCTGCCCATTGAAAACAGATGCAAATTAGCAGCTAGCTTACTCTGGTGCAATTTCCTTTAATTGTGAAATGCCCCTGCAAAATTAAACTAACTAAACTTTACTTTTGCAGGAGAATACGTCATCATGACCGTCCACTTCCACCTCCAAAGGAAAATGGGCTTCTTTTTAATCCAGACTTATATTCCTTGTATTATGACGGTCATCCTGGCACAAGTCTCTTTTTGGATTAACAAGGAGTCGGTTCCAGCTCGGACTGTGTTTGGTAAGATTTCTTTCATTCCACTTTGCTTATATACTGGATAAATTGCAACCTAACTTTCAAGCGATGTAGACTGATTCAAACGGAAGAATGCTTCACAATACTATCCTATATTTTGCTTTTCCTTCAACATCATTCTTGTTTAATCTGCTAAAAATTGTGAGAAAATGGTCTCACAGGTCATTGAGGTTTTTTTCTGTAATTTTGTATGATTGCAATTTGAAGATGATTATAAAATGAGGAAATCATGGCAAATCACTGAAACCAAGCAGTCAAAAGCTGTGGCCTGGTACGCATCATCCATTATGGTGTGATGTCTTTTACTTTCTGTTTCTGCAACAAGTTCTCACAAAATTTCCATCTTTCAAACATCCACTTTAATTTCTTTAAGTATCTGAAACCCCGATGAAAATTGTCTGTATTTATTGACTCGCCACCCACGGCTTGACCCCAGTGCGAGTCTAACTCTGCAAAAACTTCCAGCAAGCATACTTCTCTCCGTTTGCTACACTGATTTTAAACGGCACAGAGTGGTCTTTAAAATACAACCTCCTGCATGGGAACAAAGACAGACACAGTCATCACAGTCTGTTTTAACCTTTCTTCATTATCTCTATTCCTCCTCCACTGTGGTTGAGCTGAATTAATTGGGAATAAATGTCCTTTTTGAAATTGGTCATGCAAGGGCTGAGAGGGGGAGGATGTTTACTTGGCCCTCATCCGAGCACTCACAGGTTCCGCTTGCTCACATTACATTACGCTACAGTTGCCACCAAGCTCTAGCCTCAGGAACAGAGAGGGTGAGAGACACTGAACAAAGACGGAGATAGACAGAGAGGAATGACAGAGACAAAGAGACTTAGTAGAGAGAGAGGAGGGGAAAAATGGGGGAAAATGTGTGAAAGTGCATAGACGCTGCTATTATTTTAATTTAATTTCCCCCATCGTGCTAAAATTCAACAAGCTGCAGCTGAGCGAAGTGAAACTGTGGCCCCCATAATTATGTTTCTGTTGTGTTTTTGGAAGTGAGTCAGTGCTCTGACAAGCCTTTTCTTCAGAGAATAAGTCCCAACCATGAGAGGTAGCGTGGAAGTTGAGGCCCCCATGCAGGAGCAACATCTGTGGAAACTCACTAACCTTGCTCATCCTGCTACTTTCACTTCACTCAATATTGGAAATATTGTGGGCAAAAGAAAGCACATTCTCTAGGTATTTTGAAAGAAATTATCTACAAAAATAATCCAATTACACATTTTTTTCAAAATGCGCAACAGTGCCTTGCATGTGAGCTCCTAAAGTTTCCAGGGTTGCACAGCACATTGCAGTTTTCTTGCAGACTGCGTGATCTCGTCTCCCAGGATTTCTCTATACTTCACTGCATTCATTCTGCCCTCTACCTTTCCAAGCCTTCCAAGGCCTGCTGCTGAGAAACATCCCCACATCATGATGCTGCCATCACCATGCCTCACATCATGATGCTGCCACCACCATGCCTCACATCATGATGCTGCCACCACCATGCCTCACATCATGATGCTGCCACCACCATGCTTCACATCATGATGCTGCCACCACCGTGCTTCACATCATGATGCTGCCATCACCGTGCTTCACATCATGATGCTGCCACCACCGTGCCTCACATCATGATGCTGCCACCACCGTGCTTCACATCATGATGCTGCCACCACCGTGCCTCACATCATGATGCTGCCATCACCATGCCTCACATCATGATGCTGCCACCACCGTGCCTCACATCATGATGCTGCCACCACCATGCCTCACATCATGATGCTGCCACCACCGTACTTCACATCATGATGCTGCCACCACCGTGCTTCACATCATGATGCTGCCACCACCGTGCCTCACATCATGATGCTGCCACCACCGTGCTTCACATCATGATGCTGCCACCACCGTGCTTCACATCATGATGCTGCCACCACCGTGCTTCACATCATGATGCTGCCACCACCATGCCTCACATCATGATGCTGCCACCACCATGCTTCACATCATGATGCTGCCATCACCATGCTTCACATCATGATGCTGCCATCACCATGCTTCACATCATGATGCTGCCACCACCATGCCTCACATCATGATGCTGCCACCACCATGCTTCACATCATGATGCTGCCATCACCATGCCTCACATCATGATGCTGCCACCACCATGCCTCACATCATGATGCTGCCACCACCATGCTTCACATCATGATGCTGCCATCACCATGCTTCACATCATGATGCTGCCATCACCGTGCCTCACATCATGATGCTGCCACCACCGTGCCTCACATCATGATGCTGCCACCACCATGCCTCACATCATGATGCTGCCACCACCGTACTTCACATCATGATGCTGCCATCACCGTGCCTCACATCATGATGCTGCCACCACCGTGCTTCACATCATGATGCTGCCACCACCGTGCCTCACATCATGATGCTGCCACCACCGTGCTTCACATCATGATGCTGCCACCACCGTGCTTCACATCATGATGCTGCCACCACCGTGCTTCACATCATGATGCTGCCACCACCATGCCTCACATCATGATGCTGCCACCACCATGCTTCACATCATGATGCTGCCATCACCATGCTTCACATCATGATGCTGCCATCACCATGCTTCACATCATGATGCTGCCACCACCATGCCTCACATCATGATGCTGCCACCACCGTGCCTCACATCATGATGCTGCCACCACCATGCTTCACATCATGATGCTGCCACCACCGTGCTTCACATCATGATGCTGCCATCACCATGCCTCACATCATGATGCTGCCACCACCATGCTCCACATCATGATGCTGCCACCACCGTGCCTCACATCATGATGCTGCCACCACCATGCCTCACATCATGATGCTGCCATCACCATGCCTCACATCATGATGCTGCCACCACCATGCTTCACATCATGATGCTGCCATCACCATGCCTCACATCATGATGCTGCCACCACCATGCTTCACATCATGATGCTGCCACCACCGTGCTTCACATCATGATGCTGCTACCACCATGCTTCACAGTGGGGATGACGTGTTTGCCATGATGTACAGTCTTTGGTCCTAACATAGCGTCTAGTCTGACGCACAAAAAAAGCTAAATTCTGGCTTCATCAGGCCTTTCAAAACCTTCTTCCAGTTACCTTTAGAGTTTCCCATCAAGATTTATTACGAGATTTTTTTCAAGCAAGCAGCTAAAACGTCATTGCCTGAGTAAGTTGTGTCAGTTAATATTGGTAGGAAGAGTAGAGAAGAGAGAAAAGGGAGAAGAAGAGGAAGATGATAAATTAGTTCATGGATGCTCTCCACCCTGACAGTACATCAAGCCATAGCATGTTGTGTGCTGGATTGTCAACAACCTCTCTAAGAGCTGAAAGTCCCTTGAGCACAAGTCTTGCTGACTTAATTGAGTGTGGCCTAATTTGTACCTTGCCTTTTTTCCATAAAAGCACATGAATGCCCCAAGCACTTCATTTCTATCCTGTCTTTATACTTCATCCCCCTCCCTCCTACACTGGTTTCTTTCTTTCTTTTTTCCTGCCTCGCCTCCCTCCTACCCTGACAGGCTTTCTTCCCGTGTTCCTCCTCCCCTTTGCAATCATTTAGCTTGAGATTGAGACAGTTGGCGTTGGTAGACTGTCGGAGGAGGTTGTATTTGAGAGTTGTTAGCTTTCGCCGCTGCAGTGCTGTGCGGAAGACACTTTCTGAGACATTATTGGGTGCATTAAATCCCCCATAAGTTTCCTACACTGCTAATGAAATGTGCACAACTACAGCGCACATTCAGTAAAAGCATGGACGGCAGTGTTCAATGGCCCCGTTTCCCTGCTTGCTTTAGCTTGATGAAAGTGAATTAGATATGTACTCTGTTAATGGACCATTAAAAGAGATGTTCATTGTCAGCATCTTTATCTGACTTAAAAAGGTTGGAATCTGGGCAAGACAGAGAAAACCCTTTTCTATCATTTGAGAGGCTTATTTCTAGATGCAATATTACAGTTTATATTTATGCACTTATTTTTAGTGGATATATTATACAAGTTGGGCATCAAAAGTGTCTCAAAAATACACCTCCTGTGATGCATTTGTGTGGTCTAAACATTTTCCAAACTAGATCTAAGAGAATCTATGAATGGCCTGAAATTTATGCAGTGGTTTTGTAAGTTTGAAGTAGGAATCTATAGGAATATGAAGAGTTTAAAGGAACTTTTAAATGATGTGCAGCCACCAGCCCATTTATGCATCCATTCACGTTTCATCTCCATCCTTCCACACATCTATTCTCCCCTCTGTTTATCCTTCTGTCATCTCGCTCATGGCTCCCATTATGAGATTGCCATTAACAGAAAAACAAATATGAGCAAACATTTAGTGGCTTGTGTCTGGTCATCAGACTGGATAGTTTTCTCCAGAATGTTAACAGATATTTGGTCTCTTTTACTAGTGTGCCACTGTAGGGGCATGGGTTAGTCTGCTTATGGACAGATTAGCATTCCCTCAAGTGACTTTTTGGCAAACCGTACTGAGCTGAAATGCCACATGGACTGATATTCTAGTTATATGCCATGAAACAGAGCTGCTGCCACGCATTACGGGTGTTCTGTAGGAAAATCAACTGTGTATACAGTACAAATATGGGTATATTTAATTATTTTGTGACATGAAACTACATTTAGTAATTACCATGTTATAGTTGTCTGTGCATAATGTTTCACAAAAAGCACAATGTCTTTTTTCTATTGGAAATTATACATTTTTTAGACAAGAAACAAGAACCTTTATTTGGACTTTCTCTCATGCCATCATAATTAAGACTTCAATTTCATTTTCAGTTTTTGTTGTGTGTTCAATCATTATTCAATATTTTCTGCAAATATTAATGTGCTTGCTTAATTTTGGTAGTAATCTCATTGCAACAGTGTTTCACTGACAGACTAAACGTGAAAACTCAAACATAACCCGTCCTAGAAGAGATGTGATTGGCAACAACAGTAAGCAAAATTTTTGGATCCAGATATTGTGTGCCTTTTTCTTCAGAGAATCTAATTTTGTCCTCAGTAAACTGGTAAATAAATCATTATTTTGCTAAAAAAAAAAAAAAGGAATAAATTAGATCACTTTATTCCTCAGACATGCATATCCATGGTCACTGTAGTACATACTAAGACCTGACTAACTTTGTGTCATCGATGCAGCATCACAGTCTATAAATTCTGAAGATACTGGAAGTGCTTTGACCGCAAACAAAATTCACAGAAATGCCTTTGTTTTAATTTGTTTCCTAAGTTACACGGTGGTTAAACATTGCATTTGGTTGTGTGTGGGTTTTTGTGTGTCCAAATCACAGCTGATTGCAGTGGTCTCCTATAATCAAGACTGTATATATCTATATTGTTACTCATTGACAAACATTCCCAGGCACTGAGTCACTGGATGTTTTTTCAGAAACAAATGGCAACACAGACATTAAAACCTACATAAACACACCTTCTCATCATTCTTCAGCTTACTTCACAGCTATCTTCACACTTTCTTAATTGTAAATAATCACTGTCCATGCCAGTTGTAAATATCTGTTACACTGCTGATTCTTTGCAGTATTGTGTCACTTTTTTACAATATCCTGACATCCTGATAAAAAAAATATAAAACACAGCAAGCATGATATTAGTGGACGTTCATCCTTGATTTCATTTAACAGATCAGCATTAAACATTTGGAGGAAAACACTTTCTGTAGGACAGTATGATAAGATGATCAACTACATTTTCATGTCTGTGCATTAACTGAATTCTGAGCCTGGAGCAGTTTGCTTAACTTAAGCGTTAGATGTGTAAGAAGGGCAAAACAGCTAACTAGATCCTGTCCAAAATGTTTTTAGAAAGTGTCGTGCTTTCCTGTGAGATGAAAATATATTTTAAATAAGGTACAATCAAGAATAAACCTAACTTCTGTCTCCTCTCTCGGTACAGGTATCACTACTGTCTTGACCATGACGACGCTCAGCATCAGCGCCCGCCATTCCCTCCCCAAAGTCTCCTACGCCACAGCCATGGATTGGTTCATCGCTGTTTGCTTTGCCTTCGTCTTCTCCGCCCTGATTGAGTTTGCGGCTGTCAACTACTTCTCCACCCTGCAGGCCAACCGGGAGCTTCGGAAGGCGGCAGCCATGAAGGCAGCGGCTCAGGAGGCGGCGGCTGCAGCGGCGGCGGCAGCTCCAGCTGCAGCCACGGGGAACGACACAGAAGTTTCCTCAGTGAGTCTGACACACTGGTTAACACTTGAATAGTTGTTCTGATTCAAGCATTAGCATATGTAAACTCATTCTTAAAGGTAGCAAGGTGAAGAGGACTGGCCTGTGGTTGCTGTAGCATAGACTAATTTGTTCCACTTTGGTGTTGGACTTTTGGGCTGATTATGTGCAGTGTAATTTATTTATAGTTCAAAGACAGTGGAAGTGACATGGCTCTGAATTAGGGGAGCTCCGAGCTGGGCACCTTTTCAAATACCCAAATTCTGTCAATATCAATAATTATTTCATTCATTCATTCATTCATTCATTGATTCATTCATTTGGCCGATGCGGATTCTAATTATTGGTGATCAAGAAAGATCAATAACTGATATCTGTACATTAAATGTAATGTTTTAACTCATTATAGCAGGGAACCTGTCATTCATAATAATTCATAACTTGATTATTAAGGATGACTGTACCTGAATATTGAAAATAGAAATGGGAGTGATTCAGTTGCTCTCCTTTATTTATGTCAGATTGACTGAGATTGATCCATTTGTTTCCTGCAGTTTCATTTGCTGTTCTTCTCTCTTTTCTTAATCTTTCACTTTTCTACCCATTTTATTGCCCGCTAAGGTCCAGAACTTAAAGCATTATTAACTTTTATTCTCCTGACTCTGTTTCAGGGTAATTTGTGGCCGCCATCTAACTTAGCCACTAGCTGTTAGCACAGCCTTACCACTGTGAGAAAAGCTAATTTCCTGGTTTGTGGCAACGGCTAGTTTTTCTTGTTCAGTTATTGCAGTCTTTGCTTGAGAGACATTTCTGACACCACACAGTGACGACTGACAGAGAGAGGCGTTGAATTTATCAACAATCGCTCAATAAAAATAGTGATATGGATAATCAGAAAAATGCAAAATATCAGTCACGATAATTGGCCACGCTGATAATCCATCTATCTCTACTAAATAATGTACCAACATCCTTTTATGGCCTGGCTGGTAGGTAGGTGGGATTACTGCTGCTGTGTACAGACACAGATCTTGCAAACTGCTGAGTTGATGCAATAAATGATGATCAGAGCCAATGCTACTCTCAGAGAACAAGGACTTGCTCTGCCTCATTATGTGGCTGTACATGTCTTCATCAAACTCCACCGGCGTGTGCTTCTGTCTTGTTTCTCCCAAATCAGAACTGAGCTGCTAAACAATGTACCTCCTAGCTGTAGTTGAAGGTTTTGTCATTGCAATGTCAGTACTCATTGTCTGAGCTGTGCTTCTTTCTTGAACTTTGTCAGACACGTTATAAGATGTTTTTGTCTATTCCACATTTCACAGCAACTTATTTCAATGAAAAGGTCTTAGTTAGACGAGAAGAGAGAGAAAGACAGAAAGAAAGACAGAAAGAAAGAAAGGAAACAACACCTTCAGCAAAACACAGTGAGGGCCATGCAGAAAGTTGCGGGTCAGTAATTACAGTAGATTTAAACATTAACACTAGCATTCGTTAATCCGAGCATTTGAATGAGGCAGAGCAGTTTTTATGTGAAATAGCAACATCTGGCTAATACTAAGCTAAAATGCGAGCTAAAGTATATTTATTTATTTTGGCCAAATAGCACTGTGAAACATCTTGTTGTGCTTGTTGCAAAAAGCTCCTGTTTGCAGGACACACATCCCAGCATATGTGGGTTTGAGCTTTGTTCTTCTTTTTTCTTCTATTAATCCTGGTTTCACCGGATTATGAGGGTAATTTTTAATGCAATATGCACAAATCAGTCAGAAAAAGGATAGTATAGGTGGTGGAGCTGATACTGGGCTCTATTCTGGATGCACTGGTTCTATTTCACACTCATTGTGCTTTTTATAGCTGGAGTTTCTGTTAGTATCTCGCTAAGCTTGTGTCTATTTTTCATCCTGTCTGTCTTCTTCCAAATCCAGTCTCAGCTCTTTTCCTTCATATCAGTGTTTCATTTTCTTTATTTCTGTTTGCTTTATTGGCATTAGCTGTCAGCACATGAAAAAAGTAATTATGATAAAAACAAGAGATAAGAAAAAATAAATGAAAAGGAAACATTAGAAAGGAAATTGCTACATGTCTTGTGTGCAGATATGCATACTTCCAGTTGGCACAAATATATTAACGTCAGAAACTCTATGTGTCAGTTTTATACATATATGTATAGAATGTTCTATTATTATAGTATATCGTTCCTTAGATCTATTTTGACAGGCAGGGTATGTTTTGTCTTTTGCAACATATAACTGTTGCAAATTTACAACAGAAATCTTTTGTTTTGCTTTAAATTGGCGATCAGGGCCACAAGCTTTTTAATTTAAAAAAAAAAATCTATATATAAATTTGGAAATGGACAGAATAAATATGCGGCATTGCTTCGGAAGCACTGGTTACAGATAAATTCCTCTGATGGTTTTGGTTCATTGCTGTTTACTCCTGTTTTTGTTGAGATTTTGCTCTCATTCACGCTTTTTTAGGTCTAGAGATTCTGCCAGTTGAATTTTTCTTTTGGGGCTATTAGTTGTAAGTCAGTTTTCTACTCTCCGTCGTGTATGGACTTCTTCTTTGAGGTGTTTTTCCAGTACGTTGATGAATGAGACTGGTCTGTGGCTTTAAGGTCGACTGTTTGCTACAGTCGTTGCGGTGAAGGACGTGACCTGCTCTTTCAGTGCGTCTGCATCCACATAGCAATGACCACTCAGGAAAGTGTTTTATGAAATTGTATCGCAAGCCTGTCTCCATAAAATGATGTTTCTATACAAGGAAACTGTAATCTCAATTAGGTTTTGGGGGGAAAACGTATTTTCTGCTAGATTACATTTGTTTCTGACATATCACGCTTCAAATTAACATACATATCTTTGCCATTTATTTTATTGCTTTACTGTTGCCTCTTTTCAGCCAACCAATCATATATTAGATGTGGTGGGACTCATCACCCTGGTAATCCAGAAAATGGAGGAAAGGCTTCAAGCATCTAGTGAAAAGGTCATATTTCAGACCAAACTGTGATATTTTTCTGAATCTAACCAAGCAATTTTGTTGCTTAAATTTGATCAGGCTTTAAAAATGTACTTAGTGCTTGATAATTGTTTGTAAACCAAACCACACTGGAGCCTAAACCTAGGCAGGAAGTGAACGTTGACCTTCCTTTGCTAACTTATGCCTTCATCATCCCCTCTTACCCCTTTACATGGGCTTTGTGGCTCTTTATATCCCTCCTTATAAAAGTAGGGTTGAGGAATGCAATGGTACAAAAAAATATCACATTTCTTTCAAAATGTAAATGAGAATGCCGTACAGTTGTACAGGAATGCAATTTTGTGAAGACAGAGATGTGCGCTTTGTTAGTTTGCCTGTCTGCCTGGTTCAGATGGTTTACATTCTAATTTTATTGCTCATTGCTGAGAAAGCACTTCATGAGAAACACCTACTTATTTGTACCAATCAGCTAATCATGTTGTGCAAAGCATTCAATCAAGCAGATGCAAGGCAGGAACTTCAGTTACTGCTCGCATGATACATTAGAACAATGACTGTAGTGTAGCGTGTGATGACTGTTGGTGCCAGATGGACTGGTTTCAGTATTACTGACATGGCAGATCTTCAGGGATTTTCACCCACAACGGTTTTTATATAGTTTACAGAGCAGTGCTACTTCTGAGGACAGAAATGCCTTGTTGATGGTCAAAGTCAGAGAGGAATGACCAGACTGGTTGGAACTAAGAGAACAACCACAGAAGCTCTGATAAACAGTCCTGACCAGTCAAGCATCACAGAACACGTCAACAACACCAAATCAGTTTCCACTCCTGTCAGCCAAGAACAGAAATCTGAAGCTGCCGTGGACAAAGGCTCACCAAAAATGGTCAGCTAAGGACTGGAAAAATATAGCCTATTGTGACGAAACTCTGTCTCTGTTGAGGAACACTGCAGATGGCAGGGGTCAGAATTTGGCATCAGCAGCATGAGTCCATGGACCCAACCTGCTTTGTGAGAACAGTCCAGGCTGGTGGTGGCATAACGGTGCAGAGAATGTTTTCTTCTTCTTTCTTTCATTTTGGTCCTCGTAATACCAATTAGAAATGGCTTACCCATTGGTATTTACCCATCTTGCAATGGCTACGTCCAGAAAGATGACGCACCACATCACAATGCAACATTTTGCCATGTTGAACATGACAATGAGTTCAGTGAACAATAGTGGGGTCTCCTGCCACCAGATATTAGCCACCTTTGGGATTTGGAAGAATGTATGATTGGCAGCTTGAATGTGCAGCAGAAAAAGCTGCAGAAATTATACGATGCAGTCATTTCAACAAGGACAAGAATCTCAAGAGACGTTTCCAACACCTCATGCAATCCACAGAGAACTGAGGCTCCTTCCAAAACAAATGGAGGCCCTAACCAGGTTCATTGTGAAGTGCTCAAAGAGTTCAGAAACGTTCATCATGTCTTCTTGTTAATACATTAGTTTTGAGTTTTTTTGTTCAGACATAAGGTGAAGAGATAGATGTTAATTACCTTTCTTGACAGTTTCGGCAAAAGCTCTCGCCTTCATCAGAAACTGTTGAGAAAGGTAATTAACATCTGTCTCTTCACCTTGTGTCTGAACCAAAGAACTCAAAACTAATGAAAGGTGCTCAAAGAGTGTAAATGTTTTTGAAATCTCTTCCTGCAATATTTATTCTCTCTTCTATTAATTTGCAGCATATACAATGCAAATATCTCACAGCATTTCTCTTTTATTCTCTGCCTCATCCCTTGAAAAATCATACTTTTTACAACTCATCTCTCCTTCCATCCCTTCTTCCTTTCTTACCAGTCAAGCACACATGCAAAATGCACCAACATTATCTCTGTTTCTCTGCTTTTTCTGTAGCCCCCTGCTCTGCTCCTAATGTGAGCCCTCTATTCTCTCTTCACACGTACTCCCTCTCCTCTGCACACACACTCACATACATCTCTTGACCATCTCTCTTTTGCCTCTCTCCCACTCTTTTTGCTTGAGTGTGCTGTCCACACTGAAACACTGCAATCTCCACTTTATTCACGGTTGTCCTCACAGAACACACATCCACATATAATCTGCGACACACACTCAAACACACACCCGCACAGACCCATACTATAACGTGCATGCACGTAATCTGCACCAAACTATGCCCGCCTCATCCATACAATTCACTCATCGCTCAATACAATGTCTTATCCGTCCATTTATCTCCAGCATATCACCCGTCCATCCCTCCCTCCCAGTCCTCTATTCGTCCCTATAACTGTGTGATAACCACCGAGAGTGACACGAGGAGACAGCCAGTGGCTCTGTGAACGATGTTGCTGCAGATTACGTAAGAGCCATAGATTAAGGGAATATCCAGCAGATCACGGCGGGCTCACAAGAAGGAGGGCAGCCACCACAATGAAGCAGAGTGGGGGCTGAGAAAGCTGGCCCAGTCCATTTTTATGGAGTAAGATTGAGAGATGGATACGAGGAGCCAGTGCGGTTTGTTTTTGTGCGCGCTACAGAGTTACACCGAGAGAAAGCAGGAGTGGGAGGGATGCATCATGGAAAATGACTGCTTTCACCAAATATGTAGGAGGGAAGACTCTTCATTACACAGAGAAAAAGAAAAAAAAAACAATGGTGTATCACTGGGAATAGAAATAGCCATCCACCAGTCACGATTTAAATGACTATGACCTGTTATGACTGTCAAGTAAAGCCCTAACAGGAATGGAAACCCCACAACAGCATAAGGTAAATGGCCCATTTAATGAATCAAACATACAACTGTAAACATAAAGGACAATAGGGGTGTTTATCGGTGTGAATAAAGGGTGCTGCATGCATTTTCAGTGGTGTGTGTGAGTAGGTGGTGCAGTATGTGGTGCAGAGAATGAACAGAAAATAAAGCACTTGTATTCGGAAAGCAAAAAGGAGGAGAGAGAAATGGAAAGAAGTGAACTTTATTTCTAGGCTTAGCCACAGGTGGCTGCAATCACAGGACTGGTGATGGCTGCTTGGTTGAAGAGACACTGATGAAATCAGGACAGTTTTCAGGGCTGTTGTTGATCTTCAAATTGTTTTGATGTCCTGGCGTCCTGATAATTGGATGGAATGAATGTTTTCATGCTCTGGAAACAGTCCTGATAGGAAAAGGACAGTCATGTATTGCACCGGAAGTTACCCTGTGGAGTTTCTCAGCATAATTTGTTGTGTTTATGCATATGAACTGACAGATGTGTTGGATGTTTATATTGAATATATTTACATGAGCTGGCAGTCTTGCAAATCCCTGCCAATGCATTCACATATTTGGCACGTTATAACTACCAAGAGTAGATCAGTGAAATAACATGAAATGGGATCACAAACACCAAATGAAATTACATTTGGTGTTTTTAGCATATGTTATGGCTTTCTGCAAGCTATAGAGAAGTCAGGTTAAATTTGCTTTATTCATACAGCTTAGCATTGCAAACCCACCTCCTCCTGTGTGCACGTGGCACTACTTGTGTAACCCTTTAAGAAAAAAATACACATTTTCTACTTGTTCTCCCGCTGCTGTTTGCATCTCAAAAGCCTTTTTAGTCATCCAACAGATAGCTCTGCTCGGTTTGTAGTGACAAAGTATATGTGTTGGATCAGAACCAACATTTAAATCCCACATTTCGTCTGAAACATCACCTTCATCCAGGGCATCTATGTCATCATTGAAAGGAGACATGTGTGATCTACTCTGACTTCTCCTCTAAGGTTCTTGTGAGGATCACTATGTTACTGAATCACATAGTGTTCAAACAGGGCTTTGCTGTTACTCGTTCTTTTGAAATGCTTTATCACTTTTCTTTGTGATTCCTTCTGGAGCCAGCAAGCTGGTGGCAAGTAGTTCAAATTGGAGAGTGAACTTGTGCAACTACAGTCAAATGTGTAGAAAGTCATTAAAGTCTTTCAAGGTGTAGTGTTTGTGACAGCCTACGATTTTGAAGATACTAAGAATGCAGTAACATTTGAATCATCTAAATGTGTAAAATTACATTATATTTGCTGCTGATGATCAGATCTTTTCACCTGTCAGCTTTTTCTTTCAATGCTTCAACTTAATCAACTTGCACTGAGTTGTTATAAGCTGATATATTCAGTATACTCACTGCCTTGCTTCACATATATTAATATACAAAGAACCTTTACATACATATATCATCTCCATCTCCTTCTAATAATCATCCACCAGCATACGCCCACTCAACACCTACGGATCTGCACCTTTATGTACTTGCTGCCATGACATATTGGCAATGCACACTTAGTGTAACCTCAATCCATACACACACCTACACATGCACTGTCAAACATACATTACCCACACTCATGCATAGCTACCGTCCACCCCCACGCATGGTTACCCACACCCAAACAACATCCGTGCACCCATCCATCAATGCCCATCCTCCCTGTGTCAAAGTGGGTCTGTTGATATCTAGAGCAGTGGATAAAGGGAAGAGGAGCTGATCCCTGTGGGATTTTACCAGGAAGAAGCCAAGCAAGCCTGTTGTCCTCATCAAAAATAAGCTTGTCATTCCGATCAGCTGCACATATATACAGGATGCTGTACAAAGGCGACGCATGCGATTTGTACTCAGCGCATGATCTCACCTAAAAGGGAACCATTATGGTGATAGGTAGCTGACATTTAAAGCTGCAGCCTGGCGTTATGAAGCACACAGTACTTCACTCACAGATAGCAGCACACATTGTTATTCACTGATGAGTGGTTGGATCACCTGGACCCACTCCATCTCAGTCTTTCCCCAGTGTCATCTTGCTATAGGGTTATACAAATTTTGATATAATCCTTTTTCTTAATCCCTTCTTCTACCTCAAAAACATTCACCAGCCCTCATTACATTGTCCCCCATCTTTGTAAATAGAAATTCTGATGCGGAACACTCAATGCATGAACGGTTAAAATACTAGATACCTTTACTGGTACGGACATGTAACCTAACATTCAACATTCCAAGCATTATTTTCAATCTCAGAAGACTTGTCTTGGAAATTTTATGAAGCTTTGTGTAACTTAAGATCCTATCTAGTCTTATTTTGACACTGGCCATCATGCATTTTTGCAAGGGTTCCCCCAAGCCAGAGGATTGTAACAGTTTAATAGTTTCTTAACCTGTGGAGGGGCAAGTAATCCTGTAGCCTCACAAATCCAGCCTAAATCTCTGAAGTTCAGTTTTTGTTCCAAGAGTGAACTGAATAAGCCCCACAGATCAAAGTGGGACTGGACTGTATGATTAACTATTGGGAATAGTCTGTTCAATAAAACATGCACGCAACTCTTCACAAACTATACTGTACTGAACATTATTCTTCAAAAGTGGGGTTTGTTTCAAAGTAATGAACTTGTTTTTGGGGATATTTTAGGAACATTCTTAGATGCAAATGTAGTCCTGAATCTGCCTCAAATGATGTTTTATAATACTAAAATCTATTTTCAAAAGGTTCGTAATAATGTAATGTATTAAAAGGGTGTCCCGTGATTATAATCTTGCAAGTATAAAGTTTCACAAGATACATATTTGATTATTATGCTTCTTCTTAATTGCTCATTATGCTCACTTTTATAATAATTCAGTGGAGACACTATTCAATACAACAAAATTACCTCTAGCCATCAAGACGTGACTGTTCTATTTCTGTGGTTTATTTGTTGAAATGAGATTTTATACACTTTCCTGTTTGGTTTTGAAAAAAGAAAAGGATTGCTGTTCCTTTTTTCTCCCTCTCTCAGAATCTACCTACAGGCAACACGGTGTTCCTTGACCCATTTCCCAGACGTACGCTCCCTTTCTCTCTGCACACATACTGTATCTGATTTACAACTATTGGAGCAGGGAGCATGTGTTGAGATCACACGAGTTTGCTGAAAGTTGATGAGGCATAGGATAACCATGTGTCAATATACTGAGCCTCTTTTGTTTAATATGTTTTGTTTGCTTCCCACAACTGCATCAATCTTGATGGAATGGGTTGATTGAAATCACATCCAATCAAAAACAAAACATCATTGATTTCCTTTGTTGGGCGTAATTACTGTGGTGCTCATTGGTATTCTAGAAGTAGTTCTGAAGACACACACTTCCCCACATGCAGTAATCAACTCACAGCTGTTTATGGCACTTATATTAGGCTGAATTTTCTCAAATTTGTTTCTTGCATTTTGCTGGATTTTCTTTTTGTTGTTTAATTAAGTGTGTATAAGGTACCGCCATTATAGCCTGCTGTCCTTTTACATGCATAATCAGTTTCTACTACTGTATTAAGAGTCTTGGTACACAGGATTTTATGACTCTCTAGGCGCAATACAGCAGTACCAGTTTCATTATTAACACCCTCATATTAAAAAATATTCTCTTTAATGTGAATTTCCTTCTCTTTTCGCCTCTCCAAGGTGGATGCCAGCAGCGTTCTGAAGAAGAGGATGAACTCTGCCCCGCTGTTTGACCGCCCTGCCAAAACATTTCCCAACCCGCCTGTCAATGCCCAAGCGTTCCTGCAGCAAGGCTCAGCTGTACCGGCCAACAACGTTCTGACTGGCACCAGCATCATCGACAAATACTCGCGCATCCTCTTTCCCCTTTCGTTTGGCGCCTTCAACCTGGTCTACTGGATCGTCTATCTCACCAAGGACACCATGGAGATGTCCAGGTGAACAGATGGCATGGTTGTTACAGAAAATGTCTGCAGTTTTTTTAGCCCACTCAGAGCGCCGTGTGGTTTATATTGCTAAAGAATGATTGTGTGACTACTTTGGTGTCATTACCATCTCAGTGAATATAATTTGTTATCTAATTTTTATTTTGGGTAAATCTTGCACTTCCTTAACGACTGGTGCAGATTCTGTACATATCTCTGTACCATACCTTAAACGGGTTGGCTGTAACTACATATGGATGATATACAGGATGGACAGTATATTACCAGCTATTGTTCCAATAATAGAATCCCAGCCAACATTTACATATAGTAATGTGAAGCATGATTATGGATGATTATTATTCTTTCCTGGCCTCTGCTGTAACTGTTTGGACATACACACGTGGACAAAATTGTTGGTACCCCTCAGTTAAAGAAGGAAAAACCCACAATTCTCACTGAAATCACTTGAAACTCACAAAAGTAACAATAAATAAAAATTTATTGAAAATTAAATAATCAAAATCAGCCATCACTTTTGAATTGTTGATTAACATAATTATTTTAAAAAACAAACTAATGAAATAGGGCTGGACAAAAATGATGGTACCCATAACTTAATATTTTGTTGCACAACCTTTTGAGGCAATCACTGCAATTAAACGATTTCTGTATTTGTCAGTGAGCGTTCTGCAGCTGTCAACAGGTATTTTGGCCCACTCCTCATGAGCAAACAGCTCCAGTTGTCTCAGGTTTGATGGGCGTCTTCTCCAAATGGCATGTTTCAGCTCCTTCCACATATGTTCAATGGGATTCAGATCTGGGCTCATAGAAGGCCACTTTAGAATAGTCCAACGCTTTTCTCTCAGCCATTCTTGGGTGTTTTTGGCTGTGTGTTTTGGATCGTTGTCCTGTTGGAAGACCCATGACCTGCGACTGAGACCAAGCTTTCTGACACTAGGCAGCACATTTCTCTCCAGAATGCCTTGATAGTCTTCAGATTTCATCGTACCTTGCACACTTTCAAGACACCCTGTGCCAGATGCAGCAAATCAGCCCCAAAACATTACTGAGCCTCCTCCATGTTTCACCGTAGGGACAGTGTTCTTTTCTTCGTATGCTTGGTTTTTGAGTCTATGAACATAGAGTTGATGTGCCTTACCAAAAAGCTCCAGTTTGGTCTCATCTGTCCAAAGGACATTCTCCCAGAAGCTTTGTGGCTTGTCAACATGCATTTTTGCAAATTCCAGTCTCGCTTTTTTATGAGTTTTTTTCAGCAGTGGTGTCCTCCTTGGTCGTCTCCCATGAAGTCCACTTTGGCTCAAACAACGACGAATGGTGCGATCTGACACTGATGTACCTTGGCCTTGGAGTTCACCTTTAATTTCTTTGGAGGTTGCTCTGGGCTCTTTGGATACAATTTGTCATCAATTTTCCTCTTGCGGCCACGTCCAGGGAGGTTGGCTACTGTCCCGTGGGTCTTGAACTTCTGAATAATATGAGCCACTGTTGTCACAGGAACTTCAAGCTGTTTAGAGATGGTCTTATAGCCTTTACCTTTAAGATGTTTGTCTATCATTTTTTTTCGGATGTCCTGGGACAATTCTCTCCTTCGCTTTCTGTTGTCCATGTTCAGTGTGGTACACACCTTTTCACCAAACAGCAGGGTGACTACTTGTCTCCCTTTAAATAGGCAGACTGACTGATTATGAGTTTGGAAACACCTGTGATGTCAATTAAATGACACACCTGAGTTAATCATGTCACTCTGGTCAAATAGTTTTCAATCTTTTATAGAGGTACCATCATTTTTGTCCAGGCCTGTTTCATTAGTTTGTTTTTTTAAATAATTATGTTAATCAACAATTCAAAAGTAATGGCTGTTTTTGATTATTTAATTTTCAATAAATTTTTATTTATTGTTACTTTTGTGAGTTTCAAGTGATTTCAGTGAGAATTGTGGGTTTTCCTTCTTTAACTGAGGGGTACCAACAATTTTGTCCACGTGTGTAGATGAGGCTGAGTTATTCACAAACACAGCAGACAGAGTGCTGTATGACTTCAGAGAAGGTTTATATCAGGTTAATCACAACAAAATCCACTAGCACACGAGACAGTATGTGGAATTTCTCGACTACCCATTGAATGAGAGAAAGATGAACTTATAAAAAAGCAGCATCTTATCTATCTTTGTCCATAACTGGTATGTTTTATGCAACTACCGGTAAACAGTGCATGATTTTTTGTGGATGAATGTGATGAATATATGTTCCCATATTCTGGGAACATATATTTATTTATACTGTCAAACTGTGGGGATTCATCTCTATTTAAATGAAAGTCATGCATTTAATTTGAGTGTAAGGATAAAAATTTGTGATAAGCAAGTAATGGTAATGGTTAGGGTCCAAGTAATTTTCAGGGAATCAGTGTAAGTTAATGTAATCTCTTCTGAAGTGATGAAAACACCACTGTGGTTGTGTGTGAATGTGCGAGACAGCAGAGATATGTGTTATTTTTTCAGTGTATTTTTACTTTGTACGTGTTTGCCAGCCAAAGAGCCCATGTATTATTCATCAGCCAAACAAAGATCGTACACTCTCAGCTTTAATTATTTCCCATATAGCTTCTCCAAGTGTGTTGAAGAGTAGTCACAGGCTTGACACAGTAGTTGCACATTATGAGACCACCAGGAAACACTGGCAGGCTCTGCTGCTTGTCATTCAGTCTTTTGCAATGTGTCTGGCTCTGCACAGCACTACCTGGCCACAGTGCTCACAGTCTTTATATGTCTGTGTTTTTCATACACAGTGAGCTACAGCCCAAATGATGGCATGAAAATGTGACTAGCTTCTGTGTATCTGAGTAGCACAAGTTTAAAGTGTCCCGTCTGAGTCATTTGCCTGACGTACATTACGAGAGTTAACAGTAATTCTAACTGCAAAATTAGCAATTTCTTAAGCAAAATAAATGCTTTTCATTTTTTTTAAATCCAATTTTATTGTGTTCATGCAAATGCAAGTAAGCTACACCTGTTGCTTCAATGTGTCAGATACATATAAGAATAGCATTTCATACTGTGTGCTAATTAGGCTCCCACTCAAAGCGCTGGTGCTTCTGCATTCTCAGCTAGCAAAATGTAATCTTCACTGAATCTTCCTTTTTTCTCCTAAATCGCAGAGTTTTTAGATACTTGACTTCGATGAAATAAAATGCTGTAAAACCCTAAAGCTTCTGCCCAGCATGCTCCTGAATCATTTTGTTACATCACATGTGATCTGGCTGATGATTTTTAGTCAAAACATCACATTATACCCAGTATGTGACTTGAAACAGCAAACCAAACAGTCACTGTGCTTGCCAAGATGAATTGTCAAAACACAGAGACACATTAATGTCATTTTTAAATTGCTTTTATGTTTTCTTCAGAGTGCTGTCTTTCAACTGCACATGATAAACCGAGGTATATACATAACTCACAGTCGTCACTTTAACGCGCAGCAGTCTTCACGGCATTATTACTGTCAAAGCAGTATGTCTGTTAACAGATGAAATAGTGCCGCAGCGTTTTGGTGACATCAAAAGATGTATGCTGCTCTCTTACATCACCTCTATAGATCCTGTAGGGTTTGGCACTTTGAAAGAATGCTGAGGGTTAAAGGAGAAAGCTCATTTCATGATGTGACTGCATGCAAGTTTGTGTGTTTGATTTTACCCGGCCATATGCTACAAACAGATGCGTATGCCTGGTTGTGCACTTACGTGCACACTATCGATGTGCATCACCACTCCTGACTCTGGGGCTTTTCAACTGTGTGGGTTCATCTCCTTTCATTCCCTGCCTTGCTCTTTCTCTAAAAAGGGAAAAGCCCCAAGGCATGAGCCGAGACAAGTCAGATGACATGACAGTGTTGGCAGGCATCGGGATAGCTCTGTGTGACTAACCCTCTTAGAGGCAGTCTCTTAACTGTTTCTATTAATTGATAGGGACTGTAAGCTTGAAAGCAGATCCAGATGAAATGCTTGTAGGAAAGCATCAGAGGCCTTTTGTGGCCTTTTGGCTCTGGGAATCAACAGCAGTTGAAAAATATAGAAATATGATGTAATATAGTATGTATGTGTGTTTCCGTAGGATGTACATGTGCATATGTCCAAAACGGTCTCCTCACATAGAGTGCACTTAAGTGTGACTGAGTGAGTGCATTGAGTGGGGGACTGATGAAAGGAAAGATGAGGTGATACAACACACCGTGCCCCAGGGCTGACAACTGAAAATCCCAGTGGTGTAAGAAGCAGCCAGTGCAAAGAACAAGTAAAACCGCAGGTTGTCAGTCTGATCGATTGTGGTTAAATCTCACTAACTGTTAGAGTCAAGATGTCTAACGCAGACTAAAACAGTCACCAAACATACTTATTGTAGGTGTTGTTTTGAGTTCATTTTTGCTTGCATAACGGTTCAAAAAAGATTAAAAGTATTTCCTAATACAGAGTATGTCATGTTTAAACTCACATGCTTGGGGAGTTGAAACTCCTCAGGAGTCTAGCATTTAACTGATGCGATGACTTTGAAACACAACAGTGTCTAGGCTTTGATGGATAAAAACTTTGTAACAAAAAAGCCCACAAGAACCCAAGTACAGAACAAAAACTCAGAATAGGTCTGTTGCCTTGTAGACACAATGATGATTTCCATAATAAATACAGTATTGGGTATATATTGGGTATAAAAATAGATTTTTCTTTTGTACTTTTTGCCAGATACACTGCTCTGTAATCACCTTCAGGCAGCATCGTCCTGCCAACTGCCTTACCACAAACAAAATGTTAATCATTGCAAAGAAAATTACACTCAAACAAGCCAGCAAACCTCCTGTCACAAATAAATTGAGATAAAGAAAGCAGCTACAGCACTGACAACAGATAATTTTCCACCATACAAACTGTGCACTTGTAGGTCGATCTGATCCTTAATCAATGGAACCAATGAATCACCTGCATGGATGAATGGACATCTGTATTATCAGAACCCTGTTTACTGGAGTTGTGCTTGACCTAATTCGCATTCAGGAAGAGAAAACCAAGATATATTGGAATGAAATTTGAGATCTCATCAAAAGAGATGCACATACGTGATTATTTGTCAAAGAATTTTGCGATTACTTCAAGGGAGTCTGAACAAACTAACTGCAGACACCAGCTCTGGTGAAAATAAAGGCAAATCCTGCTTTGCACTGCAGATCACACTGTACAACACTTCACACTTTCATAGTTAACACTTTATGTTTCTTTGCTATTCCAATGCAGCACCACCCACACTAGCGACCCCTCAATTCGGGGTTAGATCCGCCTTAATCCAAATGCAGCATCCATTAAATGAAATCGGGCAGCTCTGTTCACTCCAGAGAAATAAATACACAGCTCCAGTTGCCCTAACTGAAAGCAGATAGCGGCACATCCAACGGACCCTTTTTCTCTCTTTGTATCTTTGCTTTTATTATTGAAGGCCCTCCTGCAAAGATGAGCTGGACCAGAAGAAAAGATTTTCTGTTTGTGTGAGTGTGTGTGCAGGTGGATTTGCGTGTGTGCGTGTGTGTGTGTGTGTGTGTGTGTGTGTGTGTGTGTGTGTGTGTGTGTGTGTGTGTGTGTGTGTGTGTGTGTGTGTGTGTCTGTGTCTGTGTGTGTGTGTGTGTGTGAGGATACAAGTGTATAAATGTGCCGTGGCAGCAACGCCTATCGACTGCAGGCTATTTTAATGAATAGCACCATTCAGGGCGAGACATGAAGGAAACAAATTTGCTGAAAACACTTCCTCCCATGAAGGGCCCCAGCTGGTTAACTGACTGGTTGCTGCCTGGCTGGCAGGCTGACTGGTGTATGTGTGTCAGAGTGGGTACAGCAGGCGATAAGCCTTGCTCCTCTTTATTGGCCATCAGAGTGCCAGGCTTGAAAAACAACTTCCCCATTGTTGCTCATAAATCAAAACCACTAAATGCTGTTTCCAACTCAATTCCTATTTTCGACTGCGGGGCCGTAGCCATAACTTTGGTGTAATGATCATTCAATTACAGGCCACTCAGACAGCGAGCGAAGAAGACCGATATAAACAGTGATCCCCTATCTATCATATTTCTCTCATGGGTCTTGTGGGAATTGTTACGTCTGCCTTTGTTACCGAGTTTGTGTGCGCTTGCATGGACGCACTTCTCATACGTCTACCTGTGTTTACATTTCACATATAGATTTATTTCGAACTTGGTTCAAAGGAAAAACAATACATACATATATGTATACATTTATACATATACAACAAATAAAATAAAATTGTAGCTATGACAGCATTTTTTTGTACTACCAATCATCAATTTCAAAACCAGATTTTGTTCGAAAAGGGTGTAGGAAGAAGTAAAAATAACTTATCTAGTCCCACCCCTTATTCCTTATCAAAATGTATCACTAAGTTCACCCTGAAACACTGTTCAGGTCATAGGCAGTCATTTAGTTAACAACAAAAACAGCAGCGAAATCAAAAGAATAACAGAGTAAAATAAAAAATTTAAAACAAAAACAAAAATAACATCACAGGATACACAACACCCCTGATGTTACTGATTTGTTTTCTATTCTTTTTCTATTCTCACTTAAGTCTGTGTGCATGCTCATGCAGACAAATGTGAACGTTTACAAGACAAACAGCTCTCCGTCCCCAAATTATCTCCTCACCAAGATGTGCTCTTGCTCTCTCGCCTAATATCCCTTGCACTCAATTGTTTGCTCTATTTCTCACTTTATCTCAATGTCACTCTTTCAAACACACTCTCTCCCTCTCTCAGCTGCCTCCTCCTTGTCTCTATACTTCCCCCAACCCTTAACCTCTCTGTCAACCCCAGTGCATTGCCTGTGCATTGACTCTGCTCTCTTTGGTAAAACGGGACAGTTCAACAGGCTAAGCAGAGTGCTGTCAGTCTGCTTTGTCTATTTAGCATTAATCATTCAGCTTTTCCAGAGCAGTTGTAAACTGTGTCTCTGTAGAACCATACCGATGTCTTGTCTTGCCTATTGGTCCTCTTTACTGACTGTTTAGATGCATGTTGGCCATTTGGTTACTTAAGCAAATACAGTTAAAGAGAAATGGTGCCATTACTAAAAGGTCACAAGTTCAGTTTCTTCAAGAGTCGATATGAGTTTGTCTGCAAGCGTATGACCTGTTAGTGCACCCAAGACTGATGAATCTTTTGAAGTCTACATGGATAAAATTCTGACTTTTCATTTGCAAGTAGTTTTTTCTTGAATAAAAGCCTGAACTCAACAGTAAAGGTTTTAAAGGTGTAAAATAACAAAGACAACATAGTAATACGCAAATCCAGCAGAAATGTCTTGTGTCTGACTGGTTGGCAAATTGTTATAAGACTATAGACAATGTTATTTTTCAAATTAATACACAAGCTCTGATAATTCAACAGCATATACTGATATAATATACTGTACATATACATGTCAGAACACCTTATATTGTATTTTCTCTTATGCATCGCAGCAACAGACTCATGACGTCTGGTTTAATTTGGCGTGTTCTTTTTCAAATCAATGAGCATTTCCTTCTCAAACTGCTGAAGAAAGCAGTTACAAAGTACAAAGTGTATCATATTGATTGTGGATTTTGCCGGCACTTCAACTGAGACTGAACTTCTGCCCTCATATGTTTTGTTTTTGTGCACTGACTGTTTTTATCAGTATGCATCTATGAAACACTGTATATTTTCTCAGTGCAGACACACTGACAAAGACACATCTATATACAAATTGATATTAAAGCTGTTTTTAATTGTATATTAAATCCTCCTTGACCAACATATTTAACATTCAAGGACTATGCGCCAGATTCTTCAGTAGATAAGAAGCAAACATAATAGTAAAATATTAACTATCTTTTTCTAAAACCTTATTAGGTATGTAATCAATGTCATCTCAAAAACCTTTTAGGAAAGTTACAGTTAATTTGCATTTTTGTAAAATGAAAATATATACCTTTCTTTTAATACAAATTGCAGCCTTTATTACAGGTGTATCATTGGATTCAGGTGTTTTTTCTCTTTCGTCTAATGTCAAATTAACATTTTTATATGTTCAATTTTTATCTATTAGAACATTAACAACACTAAATCTGTCCAATCTTGATCTGCTTGTTTTTGTTGGCTAAAAAAATGAAACAAATGTCTTCTAAAACTATGTTAGAGATATAATCTCTTCAAGACAATGACAGAAAACAATGCTATGAAGTCACAAAATGAGCATAGAAGAAAACGTGTGGCCAGGATACTTATTATTTGACTGCTATGTCTCATCACCAACAATGCATGTGTATGAGTGAATGAATTTATCCTCAGCAGCAGAGTTTACTGTTGGTCTTTCTTTCCTGGGGCGGTCCTTGTGAGCCAGATTAATCACTTTGGGATATATTCAAAGTCCTTGTAGGCTCCTGGATAGCTCCCAGATGGTTCCTGGTAGGTTCTTGGGTAGTACCTAGATGGTTCCTGGTAGGTTCTTGTGTAGTTTCTGGTAGGTTTCTAGGTAATTCTTCGTGTGGAGATGGTTCCTTGAGGATTCATTCAAAGTTCTTGAAATGTCCCTGACGGATTGACCTTCATGTGGTAAAGTAATGGTGGACTTCCTTGTAGGTTCCTGGGTAGTACCTAGATGGTCCCTGGGTAGTTGCTAGATGGTTCCTGTTTAGTTCCTAGATGGTTCCTGTGTAGTTCTTAGATGGTTTCTGGAGGATTCATTCAAAGTCTGTGCAACTTTCCGGACTGACTGACCTTCAGTTGTTATGATGGACAGTTGTTTTCTGTACTTAGTCGATTGGTTCTTTCCATAATATGGATTCTAACAGTTGTCAAACAGGGCTGTCAATTGTGTACCAACCTGACTTCTGCACAACACAAGTGATGGTCCCAACCCCATTAAGAAGGCAAGAAATTCCACAGATTAACTCTGACAAGGCACACCTGTGAAGTGAAAACCATTTCAGGTGACTACCTCATAAAGCTCACTGAGAGAATGCCAAGAGTGTGCAAAGCAGTAATAGAGGCAAAGGGTGGCTATTTTGAAGAATCTAAAATATAAAACATGTTTTGAATTATTCAGACTTTTTTTTTCTACATAATTCCATATGTGTTCATTTATAATTCTGATGCCTTCACTGAGAATCTATACTGACAGTCAATAGAAACTTTGAGGTAGAAATGGAGGCAGAATTGTACTTGTAGGGGGGTTGTAATTATTCATTGTGGATTTACTGATGATCTGGTGCCCTGGTAGTTGAGATAATGATGAGTTGTCATTTTGTCATGATTCATTGCACATGGGTTGGTCACTTTGCAAAAGTGAACCAAATACACACCAAGCAATACTCAGTGAGTATCTGCACAATTTGAGAATGGGTTTTGAAGGCCTATATGAAGGCCCAAAAAAGAGGCCACCATTGTTAGTCCAGTGAACAGCATCATGCCGCGTCTATCACATGAACAACGTCTCTGGGCACTGGGTATGGTGGAGGCCGGTTTGAGCTACAGTGATGTAGTCAGGCGTATGGGCTGTTCCCAACCCACAATCAGAAGTCCGGTCCAAAGCATGCGCCGACGGATTGCTGCCTGCATCGAAGCAAATGGAGGCCATACTCGGTATTGACTGTTGTGACTTTGTGTTTGGCAGGTGCTGTTTTCTTTTGGGAAATTCTTTATTTTGAAATCATTCTTGAAACTTTAGATTTTTGTTTCTGTATGCCAATATGCTAAACAAATGATTCATATGAAGAAAATCCAGTTTTGGACTTCAAAATAAAAATTATGTTGAAAAATATGGTCTCAAAGTTTCTATTGACTGTCAGTTACAATGTAAATAGTCATGAAAGCAAAGAAAAAACATTAAATGAGAAGGCGTGTCCAACCTTTTGACTAGTAGTGTACAGGTGCTAACCGCTTCATTTTAATCTACCACTTAATGCAGATAATGCATATACAGTGCAGGTCTGGAACATAATGTGAACCGTGAGTTTAAAGGCAAACATTTGCATTTTGTACCTATTGAAGGATTTGCTTTAATTTACAAATCTAACTATCTGTACATAGTTGTTCTTTTATGCATATGGACACAGTATGTATTCTACCCCCAAATTCTTCCTCACGTCTCTGCTAACCAGAACCACACAGCAAATGTCTTTTTTCTTTTTTTGCCACCAGCCATGTAAGTTCTCCGGTTGAAAATGGCTCACAGTGCTGTCAAAAGTGTCTCCAGCTTTAACACATCAGGCAGAGGAGGTGGAGGTGTGAACTACCTGGCTCGGGTTCCCAGATGAGTTTCACAAGGTCTTTGTGAACAACATTGGCAGCGAGGGACTGAATAAATTCAGATTTTAAATTCAGCCTGGAATGGATGCCAGGCTTCACAGCGAGACCGAACCAGAGCAAGCAGTTACATCATACCAATGTGCATTTGTTTTTGTGTGAAGGCAGATGTGGTCGGATGTGAAATGAGGAGTAGGTGTGCGTGTGTAGGTGTCTGTATGCATATATCAATATGTTTGAATATGATAAAACATAAAATTCAACCATATTGTTAACACACACATAGTGCCATTTTGCACTAATTTTACCATTCTTTTTCTTTTTATGTCTTGCAGGGATACCGTCTAAGCCCAGAGTTTGTCTTCCTGGAACTGACACACACTTTCAAACACATTTGCATACACTCACACACACATGAAATACATGACAGACACTTGCCAAGCATTCTTTTATGCCGCCTCAGTGCATTGTATTTCTTTTTGAGTAGTCCCATGGAAAGTGTGCGTTTGAGAGCAGATGTACCAGCAGCTCCTATTGCCAACTTGACCAGGGAGCTCAAAGCCATGTGGGGCCCCAGGCTTTGGAACTATTTCAGACAGGTACTACATCTCTCTGCCACTCTTATTTATTTAACCTCCCCAATGTCTAAAAAAAACAGAAAAAGTTACATGCTAGTACACTTTTTTTGAAGTGTCTGTTCTGTATCCCCTGTTGCCTGAATGGATGGGGCAAGACCTAACGCTAGCGAGGCTGCAGAGCCGGAGGTAGAGCCACTGTACTGAGCTACTTTGCATTTGTTTTCTGTGTGCGTGCAACATGCATGGATTTCCAGACATTAGAGTGATTTTGCATGTGTGTTAGGAATGACACATTCCCTTCCCCGATAATTAGAACACACTTGAGGGAATGAGTGTACTCATTTGTCCTGACTGGATCTATTGTGACTGACTGAGTTGCAGGAATTCTTCGCTGCCAGCTCGCCCCCCCCCCCCCAACACTCTATTTTTTTGGTTCATTGGCTTAATTTCCCTCTGCTGATAGGGTACAGAGGATGTGAAGCAAAATCTTCAAAGGATTTATATGGTATGTTCCACAGATATATTGGCCCAGTTGAATATTCACTGTCACATGCACATGGAGAAACGTGCACATACAAACACTAAAAGCACATGCCACTCACTTGCACTTTATGTTTTCCATTTTCACAATGGTCCGATTATATGTCCTAGATTCTCTATTGACAAAAATAAACTTTGATACATCAGTGCATGAATTTAGCATAAACTAACTTGTTACAGCTCAAAGCTGTGATCCATCTGGTAACAGTTTTTAAAAAAAAATTACACAACCACACAGTACCTGCCTGCAGGCGCAAGAGAAAAGGATACTGCAAAAACAAATGTTCAAGTTTAAGTTTGCCAAACAAGTAAAGAAAGTCGGCAGAATAAGACTGATCGGTGAAATTTATTACATGAATTTAAACACAGTGGATGGAACGTGTGGAGTCTCATGTCATTCATTCATGAAAAAAGTTTTTTTTAAAAATCACACATTTAACTGCAAATTCACATAACTTGCTATATATATGAAGTCGTCATGGAGCATCAGCCTCCCTTTCCCCAAAGAAGATTTAGGCCTTTGTGTGCTAGCACTGTTAGCATTTTTTTTTTTTTTTATTGTTTCTGCTTAGTGTAGATATTTTAATTGAACTTCAAGGATTCCCACACTGGTTGCCAATTATTTCTTGAGATGACAGCCATTCCTGCCGGTTTTCATTAGACATAAAAGCAGCAAAAAATTGAAAATTAAACCTATCATCATCAATTATACAAAATGCCAAAACATATTCATTAATAATCTTCTTGTGTGGATTTGCATATGATTATGCAATGTTTCCAATTAAGCAGAGAGTGTAACATGTTAAAGCCATGTGGTGTCTAAATATAAGCTGGTGCGTTTACTTCCTCATGACATCCATCATCTACGATGCTCTCATTAAAGGTGTCTCTTAATAACACAGGCGCCTTTTGAAATGGAAAAACCTGAACACCAAACCAAAAGATTACAGAAAACTGTACTTCCAATGGCTGTTTAATATGCATGTTAAAAAACAAATCCGTACAACTGGAGGAAAAATACACTGATGATTCTATTTATAGAAGTTCTTCAACATGAGGTAGTATGATTTCCTTGCTCTTTGATATTCCCTTTGGAAAGGAAGTCCTTTATTTTCTGTAAGTATTTGTATTTTATACGCGTACTTTCTTGGTTTCGTGAACAGACCAGCATGATCGGGCTCAGTTCAACAACACTGGTAGCCTAAAGTAGATCAACAATGCAAGAGTAAAGAAAAAAAGAAAATATGCAACACAACAAAAAATGCAATACAGACTCTGGTTGGGTTCCATTTCTGAAAACAATACCATATTCTGACATTGCAAAGCTTTCATGAACTAGTTTCAAACCAGCAACTGGAGGAATATCAATATTGGATGATTCTTCACACCCTCGGATTATGTCCAGTGCCAAGGATTATACATTGTTGCTTTCTATAATATCTCTGCATGGCAGTTATGGTATGACCACAGTGAGGTTAGGGTTAGATGACTATAAAGCTTTGTTAAGCTTATGGATACACTCAATAAAATGCTTCAGTAGCAGGTTTGTGAAGGCGTGGAAGGTCTACATGAAGATCTGATCTGCTAGACTTGGACTCGTGTGCCTCAGATCTTCATTCAGTTGATATGGAAATGATGTGTAACTATGATCAAATGTTGTAAATTATGGAGCGTGAAAGGATTGGTTTACTTTAAGGCCTGTTGTTGCATGTTCTTTTTTCTTTCACGTGTACATGAGAGGACTTAACGAACAGTGGTGTCGGCCTGTACGAACTGTCTTTGTACCTTCCTTCCTCCTCTACTTCATCCATCATCCTCCCTCCCCTCTGTCTTTGAGGCAGAGGCTGAAGAGATGGGGGCATTTCAACCCTTATTGCCCTGCATGTCAGGGCCGTTTTGTGGGGAAACCTGACTGCTGGTGAACTCGGACTGCTGCTGAACTGCCGGCTCAAACCCCAGCGGAGCCTCAGAGCATCGGCGACCTTCCACCTTCAGCAGTGACTGAGCGTTTTCCTGCAGGATAAGTTAAATCGTTCAACGGAAATAAAGCAGTGTGTGTATGTTTGCGTGCTTGAACGAGTGTAGTGTTTTTTTTTAATATGACTGAGCTTGTTTGCTTTCATCGGTGACCTGATTGATCAGTCCTCTGACTCCAGCCTAGCTGCTCAGCTCCACACACCACCGCAAGGAAACTACTCTTGCATGACCTCCGACCCTCTATGTGCTTGTTAGGGTTGTTGAATGTAGAAGGTTGTGAACTCCATAGAATATAGAATTCTATTGCTATGGTGAGTGCGGCCACAAAATGCTCTTAAGTTATTTTGTTTCATTCCACAGGCATGGGCTTTGTTGATTCTTCCATTAAGCAAACGTTAACTCCCCCTTCTTTTCATTTCTACACTGTCATTTGCCTAAAAATCATGGCCACAATTTAGAAGACAATGAATGCTCTACATTGTTATTTTACGTGTATATTTTGTGAATATTATTAAGTATTTATGTAGGTTGCTATTTGTGTTCCCTGCTTGATGATGGGCTACACTGCATTAATCATTTGTACAGGTTTGAATGACAGACAACAACTTTTATAATTTAACAGCTTACTTCCTCCACATTTGTTCCTTCTACACGTTGCTCACCATTCTTTTTTTTTTTTTTTTTTTTGTCATGAAGAGGGCTTGTTTTTATTGCAATAGAATGAACATTTGCATATTCAGGTCTTTTGTCCCCTGTTAATAAATGAACCCTTACTCACTTTCCCTACAGGATTGTATATTACTATGTTCAATAAAGCCAAATTATGTATATGGTTCTCTCTTGCGCTTTGTATAAAACTACCACTGTGCAGTGAGTTGTACAGTCTTTAAAAGTAACCTCTGAGGCTCTTCTCATTGTTGGATTTTAAAAATTCAATCTCTATTATAAGGCTGTCAGGATGCAATCTTTGTAGCCCGTCTCATGAGGGTATTTTCTTGTTATCATTACTACAATTTTCTTGATATGACATGGCAGGAATTCCTTTTTCTCCCGTACAGATGTCTAAAATTACATTTTGGGATAATTTTTGCAGCCGGTCCTCATGCAGAAGATCATAAGGGTCTAATATAACTGGTTTTATGTGTTACTTTTAACTACACTGTATGAAGCTGATTATTTTCATTTCACACATGGATACCGCTAAATGTGTCTCCTTTGCTATTTCCAGTGATCATAATAATGATGTCAAGTGAGATGTCATGAAAGAACGTTAGAGTTCCGGTTTTGTCAGTGACTCACACGTTTATGTAATTCAGTCTCAGAAGTGTTCTGCTGTATGAGTGGGTTCCAGTACAGTAAAGCAGTTTATGACACCGAGTGTTGGTTGACATACACGAATACGGCATGTTTCCACAGATACATGTGTAAACAAGAAGACATATACAGGCAATGCATGGCTGGATACGGATGAAAGGTTGTTCAGGCAAGAAAATCTGTCCAAATCATGACTGTCAGTCAAGTTTTGTTTCTTCCTACGTATATCACCGTAAAGACATCTCATTACACCCTCCCTTCCTTTCACTCCTTCGTCACTAACAGCAGCTGGCAGGCAGAAATAACCAGAAGATTGGGGAGAAGAAAAAAAGAAAAGGGAATTTTATAATCTAAATTCCTCTTCCGTTTGTAGATAACTGCATGCGCTTCCAGACCTGTCTTAGTCTGGGTCAACGTAGCCAATCACAAAAGGGTAGAGTGCCATCTATTGGTGCACAACCTGAATCCTCCACTCCATCACCACCTCTCCTCTCTCCCTCCCTCCCCCCGCAGACACACACTGTTGCACAACTCCTACACACTGACTCACCATATGTTTTTACACACGCGCAGAGAAAAAAATCACAGTTTGAACACACGCTGTAAGCCCACGCCCACTCGCATGAAGGAATATCTTGGTATGTTTACATGTGACAGTGCACACAGATGCACAAATACACACCGAATCATAGCGCACACAGCCACAGAAATGCGAAAACTTAGAATGGAAAGACAAATACAATGCAGAGTATTTAATTATTCATGAAATTGAGTTGGGCAATCAGTGCTTAAAGTTAAACATCTGAATAATAAAACAAGATTTTTTTCTCAATAATTATGCAACCTTTGATCTCAGTAGTATGACTTTTTTTTTGCTTTTTTGCAACTATGCAGTTTTACTTTTCAAACCTTTTTTGTTCTTCATGATTTCAAAATATTTAAGGGTATTTCGATTCAACCTCAACCATAACTTAACACCAACAACTAAAAACACACAAATACACAAAACGTGACAGGAACGTCCAGGTTTGACTTTTGTTTTACTGCTCTGCTTTAGCTCCAAACTGCAACTCACAAACTGAAAGGAACTTTAAAAAAGATTTTAAATGGAAAATTCTAAAAATCTAGTGTATCTAAAGCAAGAAAGGCAAAACTAATTAATTCCATATTTATGGCATCACTCTAAATTTATATATATATATATATATATATATATATATATATACATATATTGGTGCACAAAAGTCTAAGAGTTGCTGTTGTGAACCAAATTTAGAGACACGAGTTTAAGTCATTCCTCTCTTTAGAAAAGATCACAGTAAACCCATTATGTAAAATGTATTTTGTTTCCTGCAGGCCCTACATCACGACAAAATGTGCATGAGTATCACTTACATTCATCCGGTGAAACTGTTTTTCTTCTATGGTTGTGCTGATGTGAACTCTTGAAGGAAGAGCTGTTAGAGCAAGCATGATATGTGTAGGCGGAGAAAGAGGAAGGCGGCTTATTCCACTGACCTTTGACCTCACAGGAAAAATCATTTATAGCCACACACATATATATACACACATGCAAGCAAACACATGCTGCCCCCCTACGCAGACACACTAGCAGCACAGAGAGTTGGGCCAGAATGTAGCTGTGTCTCAGTGCTCCTCCACTGTGAACGATTTCCACAGCACTGTCAGCAGGCACCATATTAACCACATCAGCTTCACTCAAATGCCAGACTGTCACATGCAGTCTGATTCATCAACTTTCCACGCTGTTAACCCAGGGGGAGAAGAAGATAGAGAGACAGAAGGAGTGAGGGAGGGGCAGACGAGGAACAGAAGGAGGAAGGTGAGGCGAAAGATGCAAAAGATGAAGAGGTGAGTGGAGTGAATTGAGAAGTGGATAGTGGAGAGAACCAGTAGGAGTGAGATATAATAAGTAGAAAAAGGGTCGGAGAGGGGGGTATGGTGGATTCAGATAAAAGATGAATAAATAAAAGGGGCACACAAGCAGAACTCCAGCTCTCTCGTGCCTGACATGCCAAGCTGGTGCTCGAGAAGAAATACGACGGCACAAACCAGCCAATAACCCGGGAATGTCGAGTGTCACACAGATGGGAAACAGTCTCCGGCTCCCTCTTTCTGTCTCTCCCTCTGTGAAAGAGCCACGGACACACCAGCAGTGGTGTTTTGTGTGGAGGTGCCGGCTGAATCTCATTTCATTTCGTTCCATCTCCTTTTCCTCTGAAGGATGTAATGTGGTGTCATCCACACAGATCTCCAATTCCATTTTCTGCTCAGTGGCAGTACGGTACATGAAACAATGCTTAGGAGGTTTCACTTGAAGTGGAGTATCTTGAATGGAACCATCACCAGGCGTATCGCATTTCAGCTGTTGAATATATAGAATATATGGGCCTCAAGTGCTTTTTAAGAGCACTGATCCAATAAGGCCTTTTGTGGCCCTTATTCGGTCTATTTTTTATCAACTCAAGGAGAAAATCCTTGATGTTTAGTGATTTTATGCAACGTGTCACTGTGTAAAATGTAAATGAGCTCTGAAGAGGTGCATCACAGCTGGAGCGACTTTCTGTCACTTGTTGCAAAATAATTTGGAACAGGAAGTGGTTGCTTGTTATGATGATGTTGACATCAATGATGTCTTTTCTTTTTACCTGTTACTTTCACAACAGTGGGAGTGTTCATCAAGTTTAAAGTAATGATAGAGGAAAACACTGCATGTGCATCAGCAGTGATGTGACTTAAATGTGATCACACCTACAGCTGTAGATTATAGAAAATAAATCTTAATGGCAATGAGAACATTTTGGGCAAAATTCTCAACTAAAGCAGCAACACTTAACTAAACTTCAGTTTGCAGCTGTTTTGTCAAGTTCTCTTTACATTTATGTGTAATGGCAGGACTGTTTATCTGCTGACAGAATCCTATTTGATTGAATGTAAGTGAGCAATTCGTCTAATAACCCCAATCAGTTAATCGGAAAATGTTGTGTAGTATTTTTTTATTATTTATTTATCTTATTATTCAAGGTATTAATACATTTAAGAATAAAATGTTCAATGCACCTTTTTACCTTTGATTAAAGTCGTGATTTTAATCCGGGGGAGGGGGGGGGGGGGGGGGGGGGGGGGAATCGCTCGTCTTGACACAATCATGAAATATTTTAATGACAAAATAAATGGATAAAATAGAAATTTATATAAAAAACAAACAGACAAAAATACTTTGTGTAATTCAGATTGCAAAGGACGGAGATTATTATTATTATTAGTAGTAGTAGTAATAATACTGGTAGTAGCAGCTGCAATGCTAATTTTAGTCATGTCATGTTTGTTGTCTTGTTTGGTGTTGATAAAAAAAGGACAAATTAGAGAAAATAAGAACAGAGTATAAACTTTTAATGGATTTCAAAATGACATTGTCTTTGGATTATTACCCCATAATGAAGCAACTAATATCCTTAACCTGTTCTGACTGTAAGCCATTAGCGGAGAAACTGTAAAATTCGGCCCTCATCTGCATTTAGACTCAGTAACCCTCCTGTGTAATTGACCTTAGCCTGCTACATCATGTTAGGGTATATGTACGGACCCAGTTTCATTTCATGAAAATATATTTCCTGGTTAATTTGATGAGGAACATCCTGTTCTGATTAGACCCACACACGGGGGACAGTTAAAAATAACTTCAGAATCAGTGACAAAGGCCCTACTTCGATACACTCCAGCGCTCCACACACTGTTGGAATGGAAACATCACACCAGGCAGATATGGTGCTGTGATGAGCATTTCAATATAAGATCAAAAGCAGTTTCAAGTGTTCCCATTGTTCTCTTTGAACATGGTGCTGCATACATAGAAATGCATATTATTTATTTTTTTGATCAAACAGTGTAGCAAAATTTGAACTTCAAAAAGATCTAAATTTTTGAAACTCCCCTGGATGACAGTAGATTTTGTCCCATGGCAGTTTCTTATATTCAGACAAATACAGTGACTCTATGAGGAATCTTATGCAATTTAAAAAACCTCACTGGACTAAAACTCACAATTTGCCTTTAAAAACTTAATAATGGAAATAAATATGGTGTAAAATGTCTTTAATAAGAAAAAAAAAGCATATTATATCATTTTTTTTAACAAATGAAAAAAGGAATTCTCACTGTTTACATCTCTTCGTCATTTTTGCATGCACGTTTATTATTCTAATTCCAAATTTCAGGCAGGCTGTAACTTTCAAGCCAATAATCAAAGGCAAATGGGAAATGTCAAAGGTTGATGCTACAGGTACGGACCCGTACCCGTAGCATCTGTACTAGAGGTACGGACCCGTTAAGGTCACTGAAGAGCTGGCGCCGGTTAACTACTATTTGCTGCACATTACAGGCAGTTTATATGAATGACTTTGACGGTGAACATTGTATAATTTAACCAAAAATACACCGTCTCCTCTCACACTTTAGACATTGCAGTTTTTACGCTTTTAGACGCCGTGTAGAAATTGTTTGAAGTCCAGTTCCTATTAAGTAGTTTACCGCGTTCAGTGGTGGAAGCGGCTGACGAACTCCATTGCAAATGTTCCCATTTAATTTTGGACGCTAATTTACAAGATAAAGTTAAGGATGTCGAATATGAAACAAACACTCGTGAATGGTGAGGAGCAGCTCTTTAATTCGGCATGAATTAAAAAAAAAACCACAAACTCGATTTACTGTGATATTGTGAGATTTGTTTGTGGTTATGTAACTTAGCCATTCAACAGAGTCCGCTAACATTAAAGTGACTGACGTGCAGTGTCTGTGTTGCCAGACGTAGAAAATACGTCAGGGTTTTGTTTAGGTTGTTAATATGTAATAGTCTGTCGCTACTTTTGAAGGTAAAAAAATACTTGTAGTTTGCTGGCTGTTAGTTCTGCCATTTGTTTTGTTTGCTGTTTGTGCTTTATCAGAACAGGGTCACGTGAATAAAAATTTTTGCTATTTTTAATAGTAGTGCTGATTTCAACCCCCAAATCGCTGTCCGTGAAAAAGTCAGATAATGATATTTATAAGACATTATGCATGATAGAAAAGAGAACAGCAGATGACTGACATGACAGGCTCGGCACGCAGATTCACCTCGAATCACGGAAGCGCCTTCATCACTCGGATTACGAAGCCGGCTCATTAATATTTATGTACGTCGGATTACCAGCCAATCACAAAGCGCGTTCATCAGCCGGCTCATTAATATTCATATACGTCTCATTAATATTTATGGTAAGGTAAAGTGCCGTATCCATAGGCCACAGGCTACGGGTACGGGTCCGTATCTGTAGACACTACCAATGTCAAAAACTGCAGTTCCTTGAATGGCCAGTTGGCGCTGCCTTCGAAAGTGAGTTAATCCCTATAGGCTACCAAGTTAAAATGTCCAACTTTACAGGAGAATTAAACATATTTACAGGGTAGTACAAAAATTGTTTTGGCTTCTATAGCTAATTTTCCAGTTCATGATAACTGTTTTGGGGTGAAATTTGATTTAAATCATCTATTTAAATCATATCAAGGCTTAAAGTTATGCAGAATTAAGGGTGTGGCTGCTTTGAATGGCATGTGGGTGCAGTCAGAGGATCGCTGATGGCCAAAAGGCAACTCTTTACACACTCCAAGATGTAAAGATGATGAGCCTAACTTCAGCTATTATACAAAATCTCAACTTGTTTAACAACTTAACTGTCATGAAACTAACAAGGTGGACCCGGGCAGAGAACCACACTACTAAGGCTGGTGGGAATGAGAATGGTTTATTGCGTACAGGTGGAATATGGCTGAGATGGGGGAACCAGGAGGCAGGGGAACGGCAGGCGGAGTGGGGTTTGGGCCGGAAGGTTCTGGAGCCAGGGATCGGCAGTCGCCGTCGATCTGAATGAGGGACGGAGTGCCGCAGATGGAGAGAGGGGATCCCTGGGGGCTGGTAGCAGGTGGGGAAGGAGGTCCAGCAAGTGACGGGAGATCGGGGGAGATGGGACGTCGGACTCTGACGATCCGGGGAGCTGAGGTGTTCGTTGGGCCGGACAGAGGTGGACGTCTAGCCGGTTATGGTTCTGGGACTCCGGGAGGCGACGAGCAGTCGACTTACTGCAGTGGGTTTCCGGGTGGTTGGGAGGGAGGTCGGTCGAGATTTCCAGGAGGGGTTCCGGGCAGGATGAGGGATCCAGAAGGGGGATACCGGTACCGAATGGTTCGGGAAGGACAGATGAAGGTTCTGGGCGGCGGGAATCCCGGACAGCTGGACTGGTGAGTGTTGTTCAACAATCTGGCAGGGTGTGGAAGGCTGAGTCGCTACTTATTGCAGGAGGAGTAATCAATGAGATGTCTTCCAGCTGTCCGGGACCCGTGGATGTGGTTGATTGCCTGAGTGGGGTCAGCTGAGAAGCCGAACTCCACTCAGGTCCCATGCTGCAGGGGAAGAGAGAGGTAGAGGAGCGGGAGAGAGACAGAGAGGAAAAAGGAGAGGAGAAAGTTTTGGGATGCCAGGTGGGTAAGGGTGAGAAGGGAGCCCTGACATTAACTATGATTAATAGAATCAATCCTCACTGGACATCAACGATTATTCCTCTATTGCAAGGACTGAGTTTAAATAACTCTAGTAGTGTACCTGTCTGGGTTGATTTTGACTATGACAAAGTGGTTTGTCATGGCAAACATGTAGACTGGAGAGAAATTGGATGATGTCATTTTGTTTATTCTTTCAGACTGCATGCTAACGTGCATGAACCACAACTCCAAAAACAAATATATATTCTTTCCAAAATGTACTTAGCCTATTCAACACAAATTGATTGGCTAAATGGTATTCTGTACAATACTTCAACTAAATGGGAAGCAACATGCACCACCACCTGGGTCCCACTTTGAACAGAGCATTGTTCTAATCACCTTTGGCAGTTCAAATAACCTGTTGCCATTGCAGGCATGGAGATAGGGCTCCCTCCTTGGCAGCATTTAACTGGTTTCTATAAAGTCTCTACATAGCAACACTGCCAAGCATATCATTAAAATTCATCTTGGCACCATAGCAACCAAGTTTTTTTCCTCATTGCATGAGGTCAGTTGGAGCTTGTAGGAGAAGACAGCAGGTTACCAACGGCTGGGTCTCCCACGCTGACAGGTGAAAGGTTTCATCGAAACTTCTACATCCGACTTGTACTTTTCTGCAACAAATTACCAGTAAGTACACATCTGTGTTTTTATTTGTGTTTCTCACACCCTAACAAAACACACAGGCTCTCATTGTGTCCAACATTCACATTTGCTATTTTCAGTTCTTGTAGTGTTCACAAACACCTTTTGCACAGCACTGCTACAGAGAAGACATGTTTATTGTTCATTTTTCTACTCCCAGTTTCATCTTACATACATGACACTGACAGTATGACTCACAAATATCAGATTGTTGAGTTCCTATGTCAATCAATTAAACCTAAAATATTACAATAGCTCTATAGTAGAAGAATAGCATTTGGTCACACATTGTAATAAATTGATCTGAGTTCACGGCTTCAGTTTAATAATAATTAAATAATGAAGTTCCTGTGGTTTATACGGCCATTTTTTATGAGGAGAAATTAACAGATATGATTCTGTGGTCTGGGTGACCAGTCAGTTATAATCAAAACCATCTGATTTAAATAAAGCATTGTTGATTCTGGCTCCAGACACGTCTCCAAGTTTGTTTTTGACAATACAAGACACTAAAACAAATCTATGAAATGCCCCACTCTTTGTTTAAAATTCACAGCAGACCTGAAAAAGCCCAAGAAAGACATTTGAAATAAATGTTGGTTCATACGGGAATGATAAAACACAAATGATCATCTAAAACAACGCGATTAGAGTAAAATGTAATGAATTGGCCCTGGAACACTCATTGTGAGACAACTGACAAGCTGGAGGAGGTGACAGAGGAACCTTCATGATCACAGTCAGGGTGTTGAACACGGGCGACCCACCATATGTGCGTCTATTAATCACATTATGGGCATATAAATCTGTAAACACACTCACACTGAGGGGTTTTGTTTTCAGCTTTGAAATCATCACTGGTATCTGCGACTGTCTCGTGCTTTCTGTCACAGCTTGTCATCATTGTCTATTTTGTTCATTCTGCTCTTCCTGGGTTTTCCCATTCACTAACTTGCTTGTCATTTCAGACCCAGTCAATCCCACCTTGCAGTGTTTTCTGACCAGATACCACATGATTTTTTCCTACCTGCCTGCTCACCGGCATCCATTTCTAACATAAGCTCTCTTGGCCTTCATACCATTGGTCCATCACAAGCTCTTCGCCAAATTGTCTTCTCCACCTTAGCTTTTCACCTTTTCTTTATATTATACTACCTTCCTGGTTTTTGATCTCGCCTGCTAGATGCATTTTCTTTGCCTTTTTTTTCTTGTTTTTGTGATACCTTGTAAGAAAACATCCGACTCAAGCCTTTTGCTCGCTATGTTTTGTGTCATAC